>NW_028318385.1:4425000-4725000 GCF_062004578.1 Staurois parvus | reverse complement strand
CTTTCTCCATGGTTTCACTGCATGTAGCAGCGTAGCCACCCAGTGCATATGACCATAACTAACATGTGCTGTGCATTCCAAATGATGGTGGGAGGTGATGATAATTGGGAGGAAAAGGGGAGGTTCAGGAGCTCACAGACGACATTACAAGGAGGCAGAAAAACACAGTAAGGCTAGTTCCACACCTATGTAGTTGGTGTTTGATCCGTTTCTACATTACGTTTTGTACATGCGGTTTTTACGCCTTTTATGATGCGTTTTGTATTTTTTTTAAATAAAAGTTTCTTGTTGCTAGGCAGATTTAGAATGCAAAAGGCATATAAAATGCAGCAAAAACGTACTACATGCTTTTCTACAGTGTTTCCATTGACGTCTATAAAACCAAAAAAATCCCTGACCCTTTCCAAAAAATGAACCAGGTGAAAACGCATAGATGTGAATGTGTCGCATAGGATCCTAGATTATAAGCTCCATAGAGCAGGGCCCTCCTATCCCTCTTGTATTGAACTGTATTGTTACTGTATTGTCTCCCATTAAAGCGCTGAGCAAACTGTTGGCACTATATAAATCCTGTATAATGATAATAATAGGAAATCATGTTAAATGGACTGCAGTGTGTTTCTGCAAAATGCTGCGGAAAACGCTTAGCTGTGAACCTAGGGTAAGAAACAATTTAATGAAAACCAGAAACCATGACTATTAACAATGGATGTATATTTATTATGTTTGGGTAATAAGGATTTTGCTTAATGTCACTTTTAAAAGCTATCCTTGCAGGTAGGAGGAGGCATTTCCTTAGTCTCCTCTCCAGCAGTATTTAGAATTCTACTTTTTTCCAAGTCACAAGATAAAAGGCTGCAGCAGGGGCTGATCTGTGTCAGACAGATCGAGAACTGCACAGGCCCAGCGAGAACTGCACAGGCAAAAAGGATTGTGATACATTATTGTGCCATCTCTGAGTTGGCACCTCAGTCTAGGAAGCAGATGGTGACTTTGGATAATGCCTAAACAAAGGTGGAAGCATCTTAAAATTAGTTGAAGGAGAGTACTGTGATCTTTGTGAGAGATGATTAAATACACACTCATTACTTGGCATGCAAGCAATTAACAAAAGTATAACTGACGCTAGGTCCGCTTTAAGATACAGAAAACATCCGCCATGTCCTCACTTACTAGTTTAATGATATTTTCCAGTTAATCAGCTAAAGCAAGTACTGAGAAGTCGTCATTTTTGGAAAACAGTACATGAAAATAATTAGTGGCAAAGGTTCCTAAGTGCTGGGATTTGTTTGCAGCTTTAAATTCAGGTGTATAACCAAAAACAAATCCTTCTATGGAGTGTGGAGGATTATCTGTACAGCTGTACAATCAGTTCTGCGTTTATATAATCTCACTTAATTCATTAAAATTTCCACTGAGATTACAAAGCGTGATTAATGTTACCTCGTCTTTCCAACCATAATGATTTTGTGATACATTCAGATGTTTCCCTGTCTATCATAGGGGTTGACAAGCATTTAATTGTCTTGTAACAAACTGCTGCGCCATACAGCAAATGTTATGAATTCACAACTTTTCAAATGTGATTGCACATTCAGCTGTTTGTGTTCATTTGAATGTGAGTATGAATGCCCTAATTAGAACAAACATCAGATGCTATGTGAAATGTTCAAAACTTCCCATTATATTGGTTTTCTTTGGTGCTGTTCAACTCCCCGCCACTTCGACACTCCCATTCTTATCCCATCCCAACCCCATCTGATTTGTCTTGTGTTTGCAGGGGGAATATTACACAGATTTGTATTATCATTCATAGAGCAGTAGTAAACATTTATAAGGCTAGGTTCACAGTTTGTGTTTGAGCCATTTCTGCATTGTGTTTTGCGTCACGTTTTGCATTTTTGTTTTTGATGCGTTTTGTGTTTTTTTTTTTCTTGTTGCTAGGCAGATTAAGAATGCAAAATGCATCAAAAACACATCAAAAATGCACTACATGCTTTTCTGCAGCGTTTCCATTGAAGTCCATAGAACAAAAAACGCAACTCTTTGCATTCAAAAGAGTCCCTGACCCTTTCCAGAAAACGAACGGGTGAAAATGCGGAGATGTGAACGTGTCTCATAGGAAATCATGTTAAATGGACTATACTGCTTTTCTGCAAAACGCTGCGGAAAATGCTTAGGTGTGAACCTAGGGTTACACAGGTTTTTTTTAGCTATATGGAAACTTTTAGAAGTTTTTGAGCGATCTTTCTGTTTACTCCAAACACAAAATCATCCTGTCTTTGCATGTGCACTGACACTTATCTACTCACTAGTGCAGTGATCATAACAGGCTAGCTGGTCATGGAGATGGGAAAATGATGGCTTGTGAACCAGCTTCACCTCTTACAACAATGCTCAGGTGTGCAAACATTTTTGTTTAGTACCAGTTTACACCAATGAGTTGCAGTCAGGGGCGGACTGACAACTCATGGGGCCCCCGGGCAATAGGGGATCATGGGGCCCCTGTGTCCTTGCCCAAACTCAAAAAAGCCTATGAAAAAGGTACCAGGGGCATCTCATGGGGCCCCCTACTGACCCTGGGCCCTCGGGCAGTGCCTGAGTTTCCAAATGGTCAGTCCGCCCCTGGTTGCAGTAGTGCATTTGCGTTTAATGTGCTGTCTTTGTATGCTAATGTGTTTTAAGTAATGCCCTGTAGACACATTTAGAATATCGGACAAATGAGCGTCTGTTTTTTTTCCCCTCATATTATTTTATTTATTACAGGTATTTGTATAGCACCATTAAGTTATGCAGCGCTTTACACACACACACACATATACAGTCAGGTCCATAAATATTGGGACATCGACACAATTCTAACATTTTTGGCTCTATACACCACCACAATGGATTTTAAATGAAACGAACAAGATGTGCTTTAACTGCAGACTGTCAGCTTTAATTTGAGGGTATTTACATCCAACTCAGGTGAACGGTGTCAGAATTACAACAGTTTGCATATGTGCCTCCCACTTGTTAAGGGACCAAAAGTAATGGGACAATTGGCTTCTCAGCTGTTCCATGGCCAAGTGTGTGTTATTCCCTCATTATCCCAATTACAATGAGCAGATAAAAGGTCCGGAGTTCATTTCAAGTGTGCTATTTGCATTTGGAATCTGTTGCTGTCAACTCTCAAGATGAGATCCAAAGAGCTGTCACTAACAGTGAAGCAAGCCATCATTAGGCTGAAAAAACAAAAAAACCCATCAGAGAGATAGCAAAAACATTAGGCGTGGTCAAAACAACTGTTTGGAACATTCTTAAAAAGAAGGAATGCACCGGTGAGCTCAGCAACACCAAAAGACCCGGAAGTCCACGGAAAACAACTGTGGTGGATGACCGAAGAATTCTTTTCCTGATGAAGAACACTCTCCATGAGGTAGGTGTATGTGTGTCAAAGTAAACAATCAAGAGAAGACTTCACCAGAGTGAATACAGAGGGTTCACCACAAGATGTAAACCATTGGTGAGCCTCAAAAACAGGAAGGCCAGATTAGAGTTTGCCAAAGGACATCTAAAAAAGCCTTCACAGTTCTGGAACAACATCCTATGGACAGATGAGACCAAGATCAACTTGTACCAGAGTGATGGGAAGAGAAGAGTATGGAGAAGGAAAGGAACTGCTCATGATCCTAAGCATACCACCTCATCAGGGAAGTATGGTGGTGGTAGTGTCATGGCGTGGGCATGTATGGCTGCCAATGGAACTGGTTCTCTTGTATTTATTGATGATGTGACTGCTGACAAAAGCAGCAGGATGAATTCTGAAGTGCAATATTATCTGCTCCTATTCAGCCAAATGCTTCAGAACTCATTGGACGCCGCTTCACAGTGCAGATGGACAATGACCCAAAGAATACTGCAAAAGCAAACAAAGAATTTTTTAAGGGAAAGAAGTGGAATGTTATGCAATGGCCAAGTCAATCACCTGACCTGAATCTGATTGAGCATGCATTTCACTTGCTGAAGACAAAACTGAAAGGAAAATGCCCCAAGAACAAGCAGGAACCGAAGACAGTTGCAGTAGAGGCCTGGCAGAGCATCACCAGGGATGGAACCCAGTGTCTGGTGATGTCTATGCATTCCAGACTTCCGGCTGTAATTGACAGCAAAGGATTTGCAACCAAGTATTAAAAAGTGAAGGTTTGATTTATGATTATTATTCTGTCCCATTACTTTTAGTCCCTTAACAAGTGGGAGGCACATATGCAAACTGTTGTAATTCCAACACCTGATTTGGATGTAAATACCCTCAAATTAAAGCTGACAGTCTGCAGTTAAAGCACATCTTGTTCGTTTCATTTCAAATCCATTGTGGTGGTGTATAGAGCCAAACATGTTAGAATTGTGTCGATGTCCCAATATTTATGGACCTGACTGTATATATATTGTACATTCACATCAGTCCCTAACCCTCAAGAGACGTACAATCTAAGGTCCCTAACATACATTCATATACTAGGGTCAATTTAGACAGGATCCAATTAACCTTCCAGCATGTCTTTGGAGTAAAGGAGGAGAGCGTGCAAACTCCAGGCAGGTGGTGCCGTGGTTGGGATTCAAACCAAAGACCCTAGCACTGCCAGGCGGAAGTGCTAACCATTTAGCCACTGTGCTGCTCAAAAGTGAAAAGGTTACGAAAGTTATTCTATAAAGGATAAGTTCACCTTTGGGAACATGTTACATGTTCCACTCGTTTTTAGGGTGGACTATGTAACATGTTCCCATAGCCGCAGTCGCCGCACACTGCCCCTTGAAGTCTCCCTGTACTGTCAGATTTGAAAACAGCGTGGCTGTGTGGGGCTACACCCACACGGCCGCATCAATTCATTCACGGACTTCCGTGTATTTTTGAAGGACAGATTTATATTGGTTGAAGTCTTGCGGGGTCTTAGTCTTACGCCATAAATGCTCAAGAGCAGGGCTAAGTTTTTTGAGGCGTCTGGTATTGTCTGTTTGCCAGGGCTGTAACAGTCTCTCTCTCATATAACTTTTCACTGACACCAATGATCTTTTTTGACCTTTTTTAGACATCTGTAAGGGTGGAATTCTTCCCAATTACCACAAGCATAGGGAGCATTCTTCCCAATGACTATCACACTAATATATCATGAGCTGTAGATATAGTATTTTGTAACAGGGGTTCTCTGAGACCAGAAAGTTATTTCAAGGATTCCTGTGCTGAAAAGGTTGAGAAAGGATGATCAATACCCATGAGATTATCTATAAGCACCTAAAAGACAATCCTCTCATTATCTGCTGCTATTGATCTGCATGCTAATAATTACCCTGAGGAACATAAAAACTATAAAAAACTGAAGCAAAGAAAATTGCTACAATGTGAAGTAGTTGCTTTTAGACACTGACCAGGTCTCATCTATTTTCAGTGGGAAAATTAAACAAGGAACGTGTTTGTTGATGTTTGCAATAGTGTAAATAATTCCTCAATTTCTTCAATTTTTACATCAGTTAATGAGTGTATTCATACATTTCCATTTAGTGAAACAGTAATTGGAAATGTAATGTTTGGACATTTTAAGAACTAAAGATGACAAACTATCTATTCATGGAATATATTGAAAGCCTGTATTTTTCAAGAGTTCAGTCAGAATTTGTTTTGCCTGCTTGGCTTGTTTTGCTTACGCTCAGAAAAATATACTATTATGAGGTTATATTTAAAGTTAAGTAGTAGTTATGTCAAACCAATGATGACATACACCTTTGGTGTGCTGCCTGTTTCCTAATGAAGGCACTGGTTTTAATTTGGTGCTAGTAAAATAGCTTGGAAAGTTGGACACTCTTTTTACTGACTACAAGGATTGAAAAATATTTTTACTAAGAATATGGCACATATCATCTTTATCACCATTGCTCATTGGGCACCAGTGCTGTACACAATAATACATGATACCTTTTTTCAGGTTTTGCATGGTATCAGTGTTTACACAGAGTGTTACAATCTTCTACTGAATTATCATGATGATGAAAAATATTCCATGCTTAAAAAGAAAGTATATTATGCATGCATTTTTTATTTACTTGTTCAGGACTATAACATTTAGTTTTACTTTTCTTTTACTTTTAGTTAGGTTAACATCAACTTTTGAAGATTATTTTACTTTATTATTATTATACAGGATTTATATAGTGCCAACAGTGTGCTCTGTGCTTTACAATATAAAGACAGACAGTACAGCAACAATACAGTTCAATACAAGAGGGTTAGGAGGGCCCTGCTCCTGGGAGCTTTCACTCTAAGAGGGAGGGGCTGGTGGTATAAAAGGTAGTAACTGTGGGGGATGAACTGATAGGAGAAATTAGAAGTTTTGGTTATTAGTTGAAGGCAGGATAGGCTTCCCTGAAGAGATAGGTTTTCAGAGACCGCCTAAAAGTGGGCAGAGTAGGCGATAGTCGCATAGATTGGGTTAGAGAGTTCCAGAGCATGGGGGAGGCGCTGGAGAAGTCCTGTAGACGAGCCTGGGAGGAGGAGACAAGGGAGCTCGAGAGCAGGAGGTCATGGGAAGAGCGAAGAGGACGATTTGGGTGATATTTGGAAACAAGATTGGTGATGTAATTTGGGGCAGAGTTATACATATTTATGACAGGAACCTCCTTAGCACCATGACTTTTTAATACTGTGCTGTGAACAGCCTGTGTTGTGGCAAGCTTCAATAACTGGATATCAGATTACATAAAACAGATTAACAAATTGGTGAGTAAATGGAGGGACATACACCAGATTCCTTTCATAGCAAAGGTAGCCTCAGTCTGGATTTTTTTTTATCTGCTGGAGCAGTAAAAAACTGCAGAAAGTCCAGCATATCTCGCCAACCCAGTATTATGGAAGTACTCTGTATTAAATGTGTATGTGCAGAATAAAGATTTTCAACAAATAATAAGTAAATTACGTAAAAAAAAGTTTGTGTTTTTTTAAAACTAGTATTCATTGCAATAAAAAGTAATAAATAAAATAATTATTTAATGTTTCACTTTAATAATGTACTTTCAACCATAGTAGGTTATTCTGCTGCATTTAAGTCTATATTGTAGCTATTATTTGTGTCTATGTTTTTACTAGTCTTATATTGTATTGCTCCCAATGCTCTATGAGAAAGAGGTGCAAGCCCCTTGTATGCTCCAGGCAGTCTAGTGGGAGCTTCCACAGGGCTGAAGATTCTTTTCTCACCCATGGCAGTACTAGGTACCTGAGTGGCCAAGCTCCTAAGGTTTTATGTAGGAAGAAGGGGTGTAAAGTCCCATGCTTCCCTATGGTATATTTTTAACTCCTGGTTGAATGGTGTGTTGTCGGAGTAATTATAGGTAGAGTATAGGCAGATGGTGGAGCAGCTATTAAAGTTAAACTGCTCTTTCCTGCATAGGTGAAAGTCAGGTATGCTTTAAATTATATCAAATGAAACTACAGCATCATAAACGCTGATTACATTACACAATTAAATATTTTTTTATTTATTACAGCCTCCAGGCATCTCAGCCAAATCCTTTGGAGGGAAAGTGGTTGAAAATTCCATTCTTGGCAAAGAAGAATTCATAGAAAAAGTACGCCAGAGCAATGAAGCCTGTAAAAATGGAGACTTCGAACTGGCCATTGAACTGTACAGCGAGACTTTGCAGGTTGACCCCCAGAACTGTATTTTGTACAGCAACAGATCTGCTGCTTTCTTGAAAATTCAGAAATATGAAAAGGCTTTGGATGATGCAATCAAAGCACGACTTCTGAATCCAAAATGGCCAAAGGTATGAGATATTTTTAGATTTCATTTTGATAAATGGGGGCACAGAAATTGTTGTAAATTAGGAAGTATCAGGCCTTTTTTGGTGCAATTGGACCCTAAATTTGTAAAAGGGCAACATTTTCATTCTTTTCACTTTCTGAAAAAGCCCTAAGGGAAGACCTTTTACCAGCATATCCTAGTTTACCAGCAAAACTAGGATATGCTGGTACTTTTACCAGCATATCCTAGTTTTGTAGAATTCTGCAGGCACATAGATCTGTGTGGTCAAAAAGAATGGACATTGGAATTGTTCCAGGAGAAAATAATTAAAAAGCCAATCTCAATGCAACTTAAATCAACCTACAGAGACAATAAAATCCCTCTTCTACACAATTTGTGATTTCGCCTGAAATGCTATGTTTTGGCCATTTTCAGCCTATTTTACGCCCTAGGCAAGACCGGCTACTTGAAACCCCCCCCCGTGTGGATACTGACTGGGGATCTGGGAGCAAGTGGTGGTGTTGTGCTCAGCATGGCTTACATGACACCTCATTGGCTGAATTTTTCATGGATTGGCTGAAGTTTGTAGGAGACGGCTTCGTCTGCAGCTAACATCATCCAATCCTACAGTGGTATGCGGAAGGTTGGTGCAGTGTGTGGAGAATAGGGCAGCCATCAGAAAGTTTGAGGCCCTTTATAAAGCTTTTGGCCTGGGTCCCCCGGGCTTGACCCCCTTACATCAGAGCTTACCCCTTTCATTAGGGTCCCCAAAGTTCCTCCCCTTCAGGGTCTCCAGAGTCCCCTCTCCTTAAATCAGGGTCCCCAGAGTTCCTCTCCTTTACATCAGGATTCCCAGAGTTTGCCCTTGAATCAGAGACCCCACTTACATTAGGAACCCAAAGTCCCCCCCTTACACCATGGTCCCCATAGCCCCCACCTACATCGGGGTCCCCTGGAACTCCCCTCCTTAAATCAGGATCCCCACAGTCCCCTCTTACATCAGGGTCTCCATCATCTCCCCTCCTTATATCAGGGACCCCAGAGTTCCTCTTTACATCAGAGTCCCCCAAAGTCATCCCCCTTACATCAGGGTCCCTAAAGCTCCCCTTGCTTCATGGTTCACAGAGCCCCCTTACATCAGGGTCCCTAAAGCGACCTTACATCAGGGTCCCTAAAAATCCCCTTACATAAGGATCCCTAAAGCAACCTTATACCAGGGTCCCCAAAACCCCCTTACATCATAGTCCTTAAAGCCTATTCCCCTTCAATAGGGTCCCTAAAGTTAGAAAGGAAGAGCAGAGTGGGGTAAAGAGAGGTTTTAGAGAATAGTTGGGGTAGTGGAAGGGAGAAGGGGGTACTGTGAAGACCCCAGCTTACAGGATTCGTTCCTACTCATTGCAGCAATTGGCTACAGGACAGGTGGAAGCTGGACAGCTGGGCCTTGGGACTGGATAGGTTTGAAGGAGGAACTTCCTCCTCCTCAAAATGCTGGGGCCTAGGAGAGGGGCAAGCACGTGATTGGTTGCTAGAACATGGACGGTCCTAGCAACCAAACCCTAGTGCTGAGAACAGAGGGTGGCAGTGCATGCTCTCAGCTGCCATATGTTCAGGGACAGCTCTAATTGTTGCACAGCCTGCGCTGTTGCTGAGTGGTGTGGCTGTGGCAGCAGGGACGATGACTGGGTATTTGGGCAGGACACTCTGGAAGGGTTTTAGGCTCAGCAACAACTGGCCGTGGTTGCACCCTAGGCAGCACTGGTGCCCTAGGTGGCTGTTTAGTTTGCTGGCCCTGGCCATTTCCCCCCCTCCTGCTGTGCCAAATTTTTCTGAAGAGTAACCATGATAATGATATATTTATAGAGATACACAGGAGGTGGAAGGGGACAACTTCTTAAATAAAATTAATATTTGCATTATAGGGCTTTCTATTCCCAAAGTTGGAGTGTTTATAGGGTGTTCTAGGGTAACCCTGTTTTCAGACACTTTGTTACTGGAGGCAAGTAACTGCTTAGGAGGCTTAAAACCAGTACATGAACAATTTAATTGTAATAAAATAGATTAATATTAACAAATGATATATGAAAATTTTGCAAATGATCATTTTTATGCTAATATAAATGATTTGATTAATTTTCCAAATATCAGAAATGTTCTTCATGTCACGAACCATTTTTTTCAGAATGATAAAAGGAACTATGCAGGGCTACTTATGAAATATTTTTATGTCCCCCTTATCTACTTCAGTTTTGGATAGTTTAATGCTTCAGCTTGAGTCAGGGGTCTGAGTTTTTTTTTAATTCTATTACTGTTATGAACTCCTGGAAGTCATGATTGATTCTATTTACATTAGTTGGTTAATAGGTTGATATTTTGGTAAACTGGACAATCATTTACTTGTATAACTATTTCAGATTAAAAATAATCTACAAGGATAAGATTGTTAGCATGTGCATATAGTATGTGGACCTAGGAGGTCAGGATTTATGAACTGAACCATACAGAACATTATCTTTCTTTGTGATTTGCTTTTGTGAACAAATTTGTTTGAAAAAAATCTGAATTTTATATCTATCACTACCTTTTATAAAAAGAAGGAAAGTTACTGTAAAACAGTTGAACATGATTGTTCTGTCTCATAACTCATAAATCATGGCTATGCATTACATTTTAAAAATTTTGCAGGAATAAAAAAATATATATATAATTACATTTGAATAATGACTATGCATTTTGTTGCTGGTCTTTAAATTGTTTTGGCTGATTTTTTTTTTTTGTACCCCCAGCTACCATTTTATAACAAATGCTAAAGGAGACTTTGACATACAACAGACACTATCATGTCTGTTTCCTACACAGTTCTTATCAGCTGCATGCTATTACCTGCTTACTATCACATGCTCTATGGGGCTAGTTGGCAGCTTAAAAGAAACCTGTACTGAGAAAAATACAGAGAATGCCTTTGCTGACCTTCTAAAAAGGCTAGTTGCCTGGTCGTTTCAGGTTTCTTTAAAGGAGTCTGATTGTCCTGGCGACAATGTCAATTAACAGCCACAGACACTGCCAGACAAGGGGAAAAGTTGGGAAATCAGTCCAATTCCCACTAATTAGATGGTACTAGAGGTGTCAGCAGTACACCTCTCCTCCTCTGAACTGGCTAACAGGACAGCTTATGCATCCAAAGCATTTTCATTAAGGAATGAAGCTGAGACCCAAGACATAATTTTCGTACAGTTATAGAAACTTGCTGCGTAACATAACGTGACCATTCCTGTTTTGGCACCCAGCTGGCATACCACAAACAGTCATGATACAGAGGACTAAAGTTGGTCAAATTGGACCTGCATGTCCAACCACTCCTTTAATGTCTTTGGCAGCCTAATAATGTCTTAGTCTACCTACATATGAGATAAACTTCTGAATCAAAAGCTATTGTCAAACATTGGTTCATCTAAGAAATCGTTTCTATGAAGGATCTTTCATAGGTAAATGTAAATTTAATAAAAAACTAAATTGTTTTATGTATTTTGGTGAGTTTCCATCTTAGGATAGCCAAGCAATTATATTATATTATATATATATTATATTTCCTGTATCTAGAATCAGCATATTATATTATCTGACGCCATTGTGTCTGTATTTTTAAACTATTGATCACAGAGAAGATTGTTAAAGTTTATGGACATATTAAATCATCATAGCAGATATACTGCTACAGGGTGGCACCTGTGCGCAAAATGATGCATATATATACGTGATTTTGCATTTCCGGGTAGGGGGTGCTTGCGAGCCATGTACGCACCCCACCCTTGCTGCCATTCACGGCCACGGATGTCAATCACCGGGTCTCGGATGGTAATTACCGACAATCACTGACAGGGAAGAAGACAGTTTTGTTTACAAACAGTCTTCCTCCCTGTCAGCTTGAGCACACTGCTCTGGATGGCTGTGCACAGTACAGCCATCCGGATCAGTGTGCTTACAGCAAAGCATCCCCCCCCTAGTAAAACACTCCCAGCACATAGTTAACCCTTTGATCACCCCTCACAGTAACCCCTTCCTGCCCAGTGCCATTAGTACAGTGTCAGTGCTTTTATTAGCACTGATCACTGTATTGGTGTCACTGGGGATGTCAGTGACACCAAGTTAGTTCCCTCCCAGTGTCAGAATGTCCGCAGCCCCGCTAAAAGTTGCTGATCGCCGCCATTACTAGTTGAAAAAAAAAATCCCAGTATCTATACCGCCATTTTTAAATGCTATAACTTTCACGTAAACCAATTAATTTACACGTATTGGCAAAGACATGTCGCAGAATACATTTTGACCTAAATTTATGATGAAATTAGATTTTTAAAATTTTTTTACTGGACATGTTTAATAGCAAAAAGTCCAAAATATAGTTTTTTTCCTCAAAATTGTCGGTCTTTTTTTGCTTATAGCGCAAACAATAAAAAGCACACAGGCAATCAAATATCACCAAAAGAAAGCTCAATTTGTGGGAAAAAAAAGGATGTAAATTTCATTTGGATGCAGTATTGTATGACCGTGCAATTGTCAGTTAAAGTAATGCAGCGCCGTAACACAAAAAATGGCCTAGTCAGGAAGGGGGGTAAATCCTCTGGAAGGCAAGTGGTTAAAGCAGAACTAGGCAGCATTTGAGCACCAAAAATCAAAAACGCTATTTAATTCATTTTTAATATTCAAAGCAAACTCCCCCACCCATCTACGTCTCCATACTTTATTTTGCTGAGAAATCATGTTGAAATCTAAAACCTAGTATTTCTGGCCATGGCCTTCTTGAGTAAGGTCAGATTATTTATTTCCTGAAATCCATCTTCCTTTAGCTCAGGCATGCAGGCAGGAGGGTATGCACAGCTGAGAAAACCCCTCCTCCCCTCCTGAAGACACCTGAGATGTATGACATCATTTGCCTAGACATGGAAACCAGGAAGTAACTTAAGAAATGTAAAAAAAGGTTTAAAACAAGTAAATATTATATATGGTCCTTATCTATTTACTAATGATCGCAGCATAAAGAATAACAATAGTCAATGTTGATTGAGAGAGTGAAGCTCCACTTTAAAGATATTTTGCACATCTGGAGAGGACTGCCCTGTGTTTGTGGGGTTAGGCCTACAATTTTGTCAGTTTAATAAAATGATGCATGTGGCATTCTTCTAATCTATCACAGTACCTAGTGTAGGAGGTAAATGTATTTCAGATTTGTGTCCTGAAAATAAAATGATAAATCAAATGTTACAATGTACAGTATATGCTACAAATAAATATTACAATTTGTAGCTTGTCAGGAGAGAAACAGTGGTGCTGCAACTCCCAACTTTCTTCTGAAAATGCTAAATGTTCTAGCTGTTATGTTGACCCTCTGTATCAATTCTTTCTGAGTTACTTTTAATTGATTAATTAATTAACAATTAATTTCAATTAGTTAATTGAGATCAGGAAACTTAACGGTCTATGCATAATAAATGTACATCCCTCATGAATAATTACCATGCTCTGCCTAATAGGTTTATTTCCTAGGATAGTCAGCTTTATCTAGTTACCACACTGTAGTATTTTGATAATTGAGGTATTTCAGGAAAATACTATGGCCACTAGATGGAGCTGACAATCATAGGAAATAAAGGTAGTAGGTAAATTGCTGGAATTATTTGTGATGGCTGTGCTAATGCTTGAGTTATTCACAAAGCAATTTTTGTTAAATACCAAAATATTTATATTTCTACTTGTTCTGGATCTTAACACCCTGGTCAAATCGATTCAACTTCCAGTCGCACAATTTCAAAGTCGGATGGTATTCTGACTTGAGGTGCGACCTGCAAGACATCTGCGGCTTGTCTATGCAAGTCGTACCCAAAGTAGTGCATGCACTTCTTTAGAAACCGGTGCGGAATCTCACCGATATGACCGCTGTAATTGTGGACTATAGGTTGCGACTTTCCATGCGATTTGCAAGACGCATAGCATGGCAAATCGCATGCTAAGTTGCACCTGGTGGGACCGGGGTATAAAAGTATTAATGAAGCTTTACTGTGAAAGCCAGAAACAACTCAGTTTGAGTTAGTATTCCATTGTTTTGCTTTTTCTAGAGCAGAAATAAATGCAGCACCACATTTACTGCTCATGAAACACACATATGCTGCTGTTTGTACTTGGAAGTATATGTGTTTGATACAAAGCATTTGGTATTTTGGAAGATCTCTCATTGATTTCATAAAGGTTTTTTTTTACTTCGGTGATAAAATCCTGAATTCTTCTTCCACTGGACTCTGCATTCTGTGTTAATTAAAAAAGAAAAAAAAGATTCCCTGGCATCCCTGACATCAAAATGAATGGTGCAGGTTGTAGCACAGATGTTTTACCTGTATATCTATAAGGAAGCCAAGGATGCTTTCTTTCATATAACAATGGCACCAGGGGTGTTGCTAGAATTTTATAAGACTTAAGCCTACCTTGGACAGGCTGCTGTTAATGATGGCCAAATCATGACTGCAGCTTCATAGGTCGTAGTTAAAGCATACCAGTTGTTAAATCAAAAGTCAAATTCAGTTGTCAGTATAAGTGTCAGAAATATACAGGAAAGCCAGAGCAACTTCTGGTGGCACTACAATTCACAGGCAAGGATAATCCCACTCTGCGGTATGTTCCTCGTCTCGGTTTGTTCCTGTGAGCCTGCCTTACTTGGGACCTATGATTCCCTAATCCTGCTGCCTGTTCCTTTCTGTGTCCAGTAACCTTTCCAATCTTGTACTGCCTTTACCCGTCCTTAAAGTGTTACTAAACCCACAACAGTAAAACCAGTCTGTATATGCAGTAAAGCATTTTTGTTATACTCACTATGGAACCTAAGGGGTTAACCCTCCACATTGTAAAAATAATGTTCTCCTTCTTCTACTATCCCCAATCCATTTGCTGATAGCGCAGAGCCTTGGGGGCAACCTGCACATGCTCATTTTGGTGTTTATTGCTAGAGAGTTTTTGTTTTACTTGGGAGAGGGCCAATCGGCACTGTCCAGACACTCATAGGAGAGAATGAAAACTCCAACTACAAGCTTTAACCAGTGCTCGGCTGGACACTGATAGAAGTCACAAGACTGCTCCAACTGCTGCTGATGAGAAAATGTATTTATAGTTTATATTTAATTAAAATAATTGCATTTCCATGTTGTGTGTACTGTGGGAGACCAGATATACTGAATGCAGGGTCCTGGGTTTGGTACACTTTAACTTCATTCTCTCACCATCCTACCTTCCCAGCTGATAATGTTTGATCTTTTTCCCTTCTACCTAATGAAAACTCTATGAATGGAGATTTATTTGCAAGCTCTCCATTAATAGAGTACATTTTGTTTCAGGAAATGAAAGCGCAGTATTTATGAATGGAGCAGAGGTGCGGAAAGAACAGGCATAGGGATTGATTTACTAAAGAAAAATAGACCTTGCACTTTGCAGGTACAGTTGATCCAGAGCTTTGTAAATGAGGTAAAGCTCTACTTTGCAAAGAATACCCAATCACGTGCAAGGAAAATAAAAAAAACAGCATTTTTTGCTTTCAAGTGATTGGATGATGGAAGTCAGCAGAGCTTCTGCTCATTTACTAAGCTCTGGGGCAACTGCTCTTGCAAAGTGCACAGTCTATTTTCCTTTAGTAAATCAACCCCATAGTCAGCATTTTTGACGAGTGACAGGAAAAGGTCCAGTATAGTGGCTCGTATTGACCCTCGCAGCACCAGAAAACATGGCAGCCACCAGCACAAGGGAAAATTTGTATTCAATGCAAGTGCTGCCTTTGTTGCTGATTTTTAAAAAATATTTGATTAAACTTAAGATTAAACATTATGTGGAGGTTCCTGCAAAGTTGTGGGCAATGTGACCTCAAGCTCTAGGTGGTCATATAGTTGCCACCTGGCTGGTGTTTTCAGGATGGTAAAAATGGGACTTGTTCCCAGTATTATTAGGAAAGAGATAAAAGAAAATGCAGCAGCTTCACATGGAACCCTGCATAGCAGCATTGTTATTGGTGGCAAATCAGTGATATTGCAGGGGCTCCTACAAAGAGTGCCTGTCTGTACCTAGCCCCAATGCCAATAAAAGCCCTGGACTAAAGAAATGGTGATTTACAAGCTGATAGACATGGATCAACCAGGTTTGAAAAATAACAATAGTTTTCATGTTTATCATGAAGGTTCATTGAGTTTTTAAAATATTATTTGATTGAATAACATTTTTAATATGGATGTATTTACTATGTGTTCTATGGATTTGTCAGCTCGTCACAATAAAACAAAAAATAACTGTTACTTTATCCTTTTTTCATGCAGAAAAAAGATTGGCAATTTACGTTTTGTGCATTTGACCGCTGCTTTTTATATACATTTTTCAAAGCATGTACAAGATTTTCCATCCATCCATTCTTCCACTGGAATTTTGACACAGAAGAAAAATGCTGTGGAAAGCAGCAGGGAGTCTAAGTCAAAACTGTAGCTCAGTTTATTGGGAAATAAGAAATGGAGAATTAGACATATCATTGCCAGGAGAGGAATAGTACATTAACATGGCACATTTGTGGTCTGCCCTAGCACAGTGAAGAGTTCATACAAAGGTGATTCCATTTTATTATACAAAGCTGAGATATAGATTAGGTGTCAGCAGCCCCTGCTGTTTCATTGAAAGTAACCATTCTTAGCTGAGCCTAGACTTTTCTATACCTCTTAAAGAGGTTTTTAGTGAATTTTATAATAAAAAGGTAGTGGATTTCTCAGTATAAATAGCACCCCCAAGAGTGTCCCATATGTTATTATGGGAGGAAATCTGTGCCTGCTTATGTGACTTGTGTGCTGAAAAGTCAGGCTGGCTGTCAAGAACCCAACTAACAACTACAATATGACCCACATCCTTGCATGGCATTTCTGGCATCCAAACCAATGCTGCTCATGCTGTTCAGTTTGATTGGTTACCAGTAATGCAGCTCCAGTGCTGCAATTAAAGTGTTACTAAACCCAGGACCCTGCATTCACTATATCTGGTCTCCTACAGTACACAGAACACGGAAATGCAATTATTTTAGCAATTATAAACTGCTAAATACCTTTTCTCATCTGCAGTTGTGACTTTTATCAGTGTCCAGCAGAGCACTGGTTAAAGCTTGTAGGAGGAGTTTTATTTCTGCTCTGGAAGAATGCAGACCCCCTGACCTCTGTCTGGACAGTGCTGATTGGCCCTGTGCTGCTCACATGCACTCTCCCAAGAAAAACAAAAACTCTTGCGCAATACACACCAAACTGAACATGTGCACAGTGTCTCCATACAATATGGCTGCATAAGTGGAAATTGACTTTAAGTGTATCTGTACCTTGCCCCGCAGGGCTTTAATGTTGGCTTTTGTAGCACTTACCTTTGCTTTGCTGTCCCACTGCATGATTCCAATGCCAGGAGAGAACACAAAATATGGGTACTTTGGGGTGCGGGGGAAGTAACAATACTGGTCCTTTTCCCTGGATTCGCTCAAAGATTATCTTAAAGTGTTACTAAACCCAGGACCCTGCATTCAATCTATCTGGTCTCCAACAGTACACAGAACATGGAAATGCTATTATTTTAGTATATACAAGCTGCTAAATGCCTTTTATGATCAAAAGTTAGAGCAGTCTTGTGACTTCTATCAGTTTCCAGCAGAGGAGGATGCAAAACCCCTGATCTCTGTCTGGACAGTGTTGATTGACCCTGTGCTGATCACATGCACTCTCCCAAGACAAAAAAAAAAACCCTCTCTAGCAATACACACCAAACTGAGCATGTGCAGAGTGTCTCCACACAATATGTCTTATCAGGAGATGGAAGAAGGGGGGGATCAGAGAAGTCAGGATCAAACCGCGTTTTACCACAATGCAGAGGATTGACCCCTTAGCTTCCACAGTGAGTATAACAAGCATGCTTTACTGCATATACAGACTGATTTTACTGTTGTGGGTTTAGTAACACTTTAAAGCTAACAGAAGACCTCTTATCCTCACGCCTGGCAGCAAAGAGAACAGCAAACAGAAAAGGTAATTTATGTATAAGCTGTAGTGTGGACTGGCCAGAATGTGCAAAGTTCACTTAAAACCTGAAATCCAGGCAGATTTATTTTTAATTGCACTATTGTTAGGTACCTAATTTTGTCTTGATAGCATTCTTCTGTTATCAGCCTCATATTTCTACTACAAAGCAGCACTCTGTACTGGGAAAAGGAAAGCTATCACTATGAACCAATCAGGCTCTCCTGCATTGCACATGTGCGGACAATGGACGCTCTTACTAGCAGAGAAATCAGGATCGGTGGAGGGAAGAGCTCATCAGTGTGCTGCTGCTCCATCACTGTCCACTCAGATAGCTGATTGTTGTGGATCAAGCTGTGTTACCTTTGCAGTGAAGATCTAGGGACCTGCATCTGCTTTCTGACAGGAGTGGTAGTGTAGGGTCCTATTGTTATTCACATAGTAGGATTTACTTTGAATTCCCTTATGTTATGTGCCATCAACTCGAGTCCTAAAGACCTGATGGATGAGATATCTAAAGAGAAGTTGACTTTGTGCTAGTCTTGCAAGATCTTCCAGTGTCATCTCCACAGCTATGGTCAATGTGTCCAACCATCTAGCAGCCGGTTTCCTTCTTTGCCTAGTTCCTTCGATCTTCCAAAATATTATCTCCTTCTCCAGTGACCTCTCTTTTTTGACAATGTGACCAAAATAGGACAGCTGTAACTTCATCATTTGGTCTTCTAGTGACATACCCGGTTTGATCTCTTCATAAATTGATCTATCATTTCTTTGGGCTGTCCATGGCATGCCTAAAATCCTTCTCCAGCACCAAATTGCCATTCATGTCTCTACACATTCTTGTTCCTTTGATACAGAACCACTTTACAGATATTCCTGCTGAGAGGGTTGCTGAACAGTATTCCCTGCCACTCATACTTGCTTACTGAGGCTTACTGTGCTACTCTTGCAAGATTTTCCACTGTCATCTCCACAGCTGTGGTCAATGTGTCCAACCATCTAGTAGCCAGTATCCTTCTTTGCCTAGTTACTTTGATCTTCCAAAATATTATTTCCTTCTCCAGTGACTTCTCTAGCAATACACATCAAACTAACGATGTGCAAACTGTCTCCACACATGTCTTATCAAGAGATAAGAGGGGGACACTGGAAGAAGGGGAGGATCAGAGAAGTCAGGATCAAAAAGCATTTTTACACAATACAGAGGATTAACCCCTTAGGTTTCACAGTGAGCATATCAAGCATGCTTTACTGCATATACAGACTGATTTTACTATTGTGGTTTAGTAACACTTTAACCTTTAACTTGTCAACCAACTGAACTGTAGATCAGCTAGCCCAGTGGCTAAATGGTTAGTACTTCTGCCTGTCAGCGCTAGGGTTGTTGGTTTGAATCCCAATCACAGCACCACCTGCTTGAGTATTGCATGTTCTCCCTGTGCCTGCCTGGGTTTCCTCTGGGTACTCTGGTTTCCTCCCACACTCCAAAGACATGCTGGTAGGTTAATTGGCTTCTGTCTATATTGGTCCTAGTATGTGTATGTATGAATGTGAGTTAGGGACCTTAGATTGTACACTCCTTGAGGGTTAGGGACTGATGTGAATTTACAATATATAAGTGCTGCATAAATTGACAGTGCTATATAAGTACCTGTAATTAATAAATAATTCATATATGCAAGGTGGTTACCTTGGGGAGATGGTTGCCTGTTAGCAACAATTGACCTGCCTTTCTAGTGCACAAAATTCACACTATCTTTGTGTCAAAAATCTTTTTTTTTATTTATTCTGGAACAGCAGTTCTAATTAGCTACACTCAGCAAACAATCAATAAAACTGGTTCCTCATCTTTGTAGTCCCAAAATATTATAGTCTTCTGTTACCATACACATGCACTAGCCGAAGTGAACCAGAATCCTGAAAATCGATCCACGGTGGATTGCTCTTCAGAGGGTCAGTGCTAGTTTAAGATACAACATAGTTAATGCAGTCTGCAACTAGCATTACTACTGCTGTTTTTGTTTTTTTTCATCTCGCCCCTTCCAACATAATTTTTATCACCTGCAAAACCTGTCAGATCCAATGATTTTCCACTTGCTTTAAAAGGGTGTTACTCTGTTCATTATACAGTTAAACTGCACAGAAGTGCTGTCACTCTGAAGAAAAGGTAGCTTACTGGAATAAGATATCAGCTTTAAAATAAGCTCTGGGTTCAGTTCAAACACCCACATGGTCTGCAGTTAGAGAAAATGATGAACTAATGAGCTGCTCCAGTCTATAGCAACTGATTACCAACAATGCACTTCCTGGCATGTGAATTGTGTTGAGGTTCCTTAGAAGGGTCAGTCATGGGGGTTTTATTATTTTCCAGCCTTCTCCATATAAAAGTCAGAATTCGCGGTAACCATTTGTCAGTTTGTGTTGGAGGAAACATGAAGTAGATAGGTCAGATCAGAGTGGTTGCAGGGAGAAAGAGTTTCTACCATCCTATGCAGTGCCACTGAAGTTCTATATCTAGATGTTTAGATTAAAATCTGGCTAGTGTCTTTCCTGTTCTAAATGCAGCCAAGTAAAAGTGCTTAAATACTGTGAAAGGAGTCTCTATAATATTTTGCTGTCCTTTTTTAGTTAAATGTACTCTAATATTAATTGTTTGATTAAAAGTTGACTGGTATCTCTCCTGTTAAAAATGTGTAAAAGTGATTAGATACTGTGCATGGAGTTTCAACAATATTTTGCTAGCTTTTTTCAGTGAAATATATACACTATGATGTAGATTTTTGGAATAAAAGCTGGTGGTATCTCTCCTGTTCAAAATGCAACCAAATAAAAGTACTTATAAACTGTGCATGAAGTCACTGCAATATTTTGCTAGCTCTTTTTAGTTAAATATGCACTATAATGTTTATTGATTTATAAATTGACTTGTTCCTCTCTTGTTGAAAATGTGCCTAGTAAAAGTGCCTAAATGCTGTGCATAGTCACTACAATATTTTGCTAGCTTTTCCAGTGAAATATACACACTAATGTTGATTTTTGGATTAAAAGCTGGTTGGCATCTTTCCTGTTCAAAATGCGGCCTAGTAAGAGTATTTAAATACTGTGCAATGTTCTTCTGTCTTATTTCTGTGGCTATGGTGTCTCTCCTGTTCCAAATGTACCCTAGAAAAAGTGGTTAAATACTTTGACACTACACTATGGTGACATGTTGGACCACCTCCAGCCAGTGCTTCATCCATGATACCCAATAGTTCATGAATTTGAATGCAAAGGCTTGTACCCAAAAAAGCTGCACACCCTCACCCCAGAATGTTATAATTTAAATTCTCAGTCACAAATTTCCAGTTGCAGTGAAGACCTGCATAAGCAGGCCCAAAATACAATGCTAGCAGGTGAGAAGGGGTCAGGAACTTATATGGAAGGGGTTGCAGCACAAAGAAATTGGTCAAATAGATTTTCTAAGTATGTAAATAACATGTAAAACATTACGGTATGTTCCCCCTGCTGGATTTTTGCTCTATTATATCTTTTGGAGAATGCAGCATGAGTTGCTGAAACATGCAAAAGTGGGGAGACCACATTAAACACCCAAACAGACAGGAACAGAGTTGGAAATTATGGAGGGGAAATTTCACTGTGGGGGTGTCCAAAACATATAAGAAACCAAAGGTTGACTCCGCCCACAAGGCTCCACCTGTAACTAAAATATCACTATTGTGGGGAAAGTCCATTTAAAATGTAACTAAAGGCAAAACGTTTTTCTTCTTTTTGGATAGTGTAAGGGAGGGTTATAATCCCATCAGTTTTTTTTCCATCTTTGCCCCGTTGGGGAGATTTGCCTTTGCTTCTTTTTTCATAACCAAAACAGGAAGTGAGAGGACATTCCACCATAGTGAGAGAATCCCAGTGTGTCAACAGTGTGTTTCCTCATTTGGAAGATATCCCCGTATTAGTGTTCTAATGTCAACCCAAAATTCGATATTTTCTTTTTACTTTCACTTTCAATTATAACAGTAAACAGGACAAATAGGGTGAATATCCCTAATGGGGACACAGGCATCAATAAAAACTGAAAGATGTTCTAATCCCAACCACTGTATCCATAACAAAAAAAAGGTTTTGCCTTTAGTTACACTTTAACACAATACAGGCAACATATTTCTCGGTTGTGAGGTTGGAAAGTAGGTTAGAAAAAATATCCCAAAGAGAAGGGAGTTCCCATCTTAGACATTGTCTGCAGAACAGAAAATCGCCATTGGACGTTTCTTTTTATCTCTTGTACTGGGGACAACTCTTACATTCTGGATTTCTCATAATTTTCTTTCTTGGTAACAACGGCCACCAACAGCATTGAAAACAGCGTTAAAAACTTGACAGAGGGTTCTGTCTTTCCTTTCCCACTCTATCCAAAAGGAACATAAAAGGTTTTGTCTCAAGATACACTTTAACTAAGTTCTTTTCTGATGTACAGTACAGTATAGAGGTGGTGACATGTCTGTTGGTTGTGAAGTGTGATCAGTTAGAGAGAAGTCTGATGGCCATTACAGGAGTAATGAGGGAGTTCTTGCACATTATTAGGTTTGCCTGACAAATGTGTCATAGATCATTTTTCTTTCTTTGCTGTTGCTTGGATCAATAGCAACTGCAGCGTGAGATAAGTATCAGCCAATTCCTCCTTAACACTTCTAAAGTGTGCTCCGTTTTCATTCTCTTGCACAGTGGTTTTCTAATGAGAATACAGTTGTCTTCTGACACTTCTTTATTGAAATGATTTGAATAATACTTCTTTATAGGAGCAGGACCTAGTTAGACAATGTTGTTACAGAATTATTGAGGACTTTGTAGTCAAACCTCTTTATAGACAAACCATTCTTAAAGAAGACCTCACTAAATACATCTTACATTGGGGGTCACGCTAAATTCATCTGTTACATTGCTTGAAATTGCTACATAAAAAAAAGAAAAAAAGTGAGTGTAAGAACAGTGTGCAACTAAACCACCTAACTTTATTTTACCCACATTCACAACACCCCCTATGTCAGTAGATACAATTAAATATTCGCATATATAGGTCTACTATGCTGTTGTTGTCTAATTTTACACTGCTGTGTTCTCTACAGTATCTTAATTCTTGCAGTTAAACCTCAGTCTGTGATCTTTTTCTCTTGCAAATTTGGACCTATCCTTGCTCATTAAAATTGTCCTTCTACTGGCCAAGTTTAACCCTACTGTATTATATGCAGCCCCTAATTATTAGTAAAACCTCTGCTTGTACTCAGGAATAAGGACCAATGAGACTAAATGCATCTTACATTGGGGATCACGCTAAATGCATCTTTTACATTGCTTGAAATTGCTGCATAGCTTTACCCCTTCACGCCTAAGGGTAAAACAAATCTTAACGCCTAAGCACAATTTTGCAACGTTGACATGCGTTAGTAAAACCGTACATATCATCACAACTACTTTGTACATCCAGGTGAAGTATACCTTGTTTTTTTCAGGACAAATTGGGCTTTCATTTTGTGGTAAATGGTAATGGATATCTCCTGAATTTTTGTTATTATCAAAGGAAAATTGGCCCAAAATAGTAAAAAAAAAATATTTTTTTTAAATTTAGCTGTGTGTTTTTTGTTACTACCATAACCTACCACCAAAGAACAACCCAAAACACATTTTTCAGCTCTTGATGATCACAGTGATACCATATATGTGTATGTTATTTGTTTTTTGTACCCGTAGTACAGCCCAGAAACAACAGTGCGTATTTTGTTTTTTTGTTTACCTAAAACACACTGACACTGACACTAATACCAATATTTTTTTTACAAAAATCCTGACCTTTGACCCTGACCTTTTGATCTTGACATTTGACCCTGACCTTGACCCAAACACCCTGGCACTGAACTAGATCAAAACCTTGATCTAGGTATTTTTTCTTTTATTTTTTAACATTTATTGATTTATATTCATTTTTATTTTTAAATTTTTTTTCTAACAAACAATTTTTTCCCCCCTCTATGCCAGAAGTTAGAGAGATACAATGTATCTCTCTCCTCCATATATAGAGAGAGAAAAAAAAACAAAGGGGGGCCGATCAGTCACTGTGATAGCCAATCAGAGGCTATCACAGGGATCATGTGACCTGGAATCGGGAGTCCCAGGTCCCGATCATTAGAACGGGACCCAGGACTCTCAGTGACACCCCGGTCTTTGTGCTGACAGCGTGCTGTGCAGCGCTCCCCCAGCATCAAGACAGGTATGCAAATTTGCGGCCCCATGGAATAAAGCCCAGTTCTGTGAGGCCGCATATTTGTGTGATGTCGGCGTCAAGGGGTTAAAGAAAAAAAGTGAGTGTAAAAACAGTATGCAACTGAACCACCTAACTTTATTTTACCCACATTCACAACACCCCCTATGTCAGTAGGTAAATTAAATATTTGCGTATACCAGTTAGGTCTACTATGCCAAATAAACTTGCCCTACTGTCATCTAATTTTACACTGCTGTGTCTTCTGCAGTATCTTAATTCTTGCAGTTAAACCTCAGCTTGTGCTCCTTTTCTCTTGTGAATTTGGACCTATCCTTGCTCATTAAAATTGTCCTTCTACTGGCCAAGTTTAACCCTACTGTATTATCTGCAGCCCCTAGTTTTTATAAAACCCCTGCTTGTACTTTTTGTCTCTAGTATATTTTGGCCTATTATGCCTAAATAACCCTGTCCTGATACTGGCCAGTTTTTCACTTCTGTATCCTCTGCAGTATCCTAATGCATGTAGTAAAGCCCCAGTCTATGCATTCGTGTTTTTTAAAAATTCTCCTTTGCAGCAGTGTGAATAGACCTTTTCCCTGCAATACAGTAATTCTTAAAATGTTTTTCTGCATTGGTACATGTTCCCCATGGCAGTGTCCAGCTTTCTATGCGTTTTTATGACTTATTAACCTTTAGTATGCGTATTAGTCTTAAAAATGGTAAGAATTTAACTGCAGAATTCAGCCTCCATGGACTTCAGTCAGATTCACCTCTAAGTTCAGGTTAAACCCAGATCATTATAACCTATCAATACATGCTGTAATACATTGTGAGCATTCTCACTTTGCCAGTAGAGCATTCATTTTCTGTAGATTGCCAAAAACCTGCTTGATCCTGATGTGTGCTGTCCCTTGTCCCTGTCTGTACCTCAGCTGGAGCCTGAGTTTGTGTAGGCCAGTCGTTGGCTTACCTAGTGTGCATGCTTCATTTTCAGTTCCCTTCTAAGCCGTTCATCTCCTCCTCTTTCTTATTTGGGCAGCACATGTGACTTTAGAAAGGGAGAATGTCACCAGCACATTGAGGATCACCAATATGGGTCCGAAAGTTTTAATAAACGATCACATAGTTACAGCAAAGCAATGTTTTGGAGTCTTGCAGGACCCCTTCATCCACACAACCAATTTTAACGCAGGAACGTGTGCGTTTGGATTGTACACTTGCATGTGACTTTAGAGTCACACATTTGGGCGTATACACACTGGTAAATGGCAGTCCACTCCCTCCCTCCTTCTTCATGCTCTCGTATTGCTAAACACAATGGATATAAGATAGTGATTGATGGAGGCTTCACCTCCCTGTTAGTCCCAGCACATACACACATAGACAAAGGCTGGAGGGGCATGACAGAGCCTGTGATTGACAGAACCGCCTTCATATATCTTTACTGTGTGAACAAAGTGAAAGTTATTGTCAATCAACTTAAACTCATGATAAAGCCCACACTTGCCTGATGTCACAGAGCCACTGCAGGCTCTGAAAGGATCCTGACAAATATTTTATTTATTTCCCACATTTCTCCTATAAAAATCAGGGGGATCTAGTTCCTGCACGCCTTGCTAAAATGTATCCATCAGTATCACCTAATTGCTTTTGACATTGCGGACAAGAGGGCACTATGCTCCATATCTGGTGGAAATGTCCTTAGTGAATAGATTTTGGATCCGAATGTTTAACTTCATTTACTTGGTAGCAGGAATTAATATTTGTAGATCACCGGAAGTAGCTTTATTTCATTTGCTGCCCGCTAACATTCCCAAGAAATCAAATAAATGAATTCTTTACCTCTTATTAGCGGCACGTGTTACCATAGCTAGATGCTGGAGACAATCGTCAATTCCGCTAGACAGGGTTAAACAAAAACTTAATTGGATAATGATAAATGATAAACTTCCGAGCATTGTCAATAATGATACTTCTAAATTTGAGGTTACGTGGGAACCATGGATCAGATATATCTCTATTACTTAATAGAACTACGGCTGACCCTCTCTTCTTTTTCCCTTTTCTTTCTTTTTTTTTCTTTTCTTTTTTCTCCCCCCCCCCCCCCTTCTTTTCTGACTTATCCTGGGTCTTTTTTTTTTCGATTTTTCTATCTTTAATCTTTTTTTCGGTTTTCCTATTGTTGTTAAATATCTATATGAGACTGCCTATGCTTACTGAACGATGGAACATTTGCTACCCTATGGGGATGGTGTTTCCTGTTTACAACATCATCGACTAATGTTTTCTCACGTGCCTATATATTTTATGAACGTTTGTTCACCCCAACTCACCATGTAGGTGGGCAATGTTTCTATTTCTGTGTATACCAATTTTTCAATAAAAATATTGAAATATAAAAATCAGGGGGATCCCACAACCTGGCTCACCCTTCACATGTAAATGAGTCAGGGTCACACAGTATCCTTCTTTATTCAGAAAAACAATGTAAATAGTAAATAAGATACCACACTGTTTGTTAAAAAATAAAAAAAAGGAAAGAAAAAAATCCAGTGACACATCCAATTATGCCACCCACTTTCTACAACTGGCAGCTCCCAGCTTATTTAATACTTCCATCTTTGTGAATGAATAGGACTATCATGTACCCCTTGCTTATTTACATTTGTTTAAAGAGATGCTTCCAGATTACAATAAACCCCCCCCAACACACACACACACTCACAGATGCTCACAACCACCAGCTCAGTATTGTTGGGAAGAGGCCATTGTCATCATCAACATGGGGACAAGGTGCTTTACCAGGGGGGTCCCGGGTATGGTGGGCACCTCCACTTTCCTGGCTGGTCAGGATGCATGTCCAAATAAGGGTCTGGCATAGAATTTGAGGAGGATCTCACATCTTATTTTTATGTTCGTTTTTTTCTTTGAGTAGGTCCCACTCAATACCCATGTCAAGCGTAAGGACCTGGTATGTATTTTTAGAGGGAATCAGCTTTTTAACTTTTTTTTTTTTTTTTTTTTGCGAGGGTGACTGTCATTTACATGCATATGGCTATACAGGGGCCATACAGTATGCAAGGCCTATGTAATCATTCTCATGGGACTCGCAGCTGCCATACACTGCCACCCATTGAGATAAATAAGATGTATATGTCATGGTTTGCGCAAAGCACCTGCATGTGCCTAGATGTATACAGATAAAGCATGAATGCAGCATATGTCTATGTGTGTGCCTTATCCAATCCTTGTCACATAAGTGCATACAGATACAGCTTCTAATTCATCTCAATGGGAGGCTATACAAGGTGTGCCCTCTGTAAAGTTGTGTGCATGAAGCCAAAATGTAAGTTTTGCTGCAGTAGGTTGTAAAAATCGGGAGTGCCATTTATTTATTTATTTCAGGTACTTGTATAGCGCCGTCAATTTACGAAGCGCTTTACATACATATATTGTTCATTCACATCCGTACCTAACCAGGGGCGGACTGACCATTTGGAAACCTGGGCACTGCCTGAGGGCCCGGGGTCAGTAGGGGGCTTCATGAGATGCCCCTGTTACCTTTTTCATAGGCTTTTTTGAGTTTGGGCAAGGACACAGGGGCCCCATGATCCCCTATTGCCCGGGGGCCCCATGAGTTGTCAGTCTGCCCCTGTCCCTAACCCGTACAATCTAAAGTCCCTAACTCACATTCATACATACAGTGGGGCAAAAAAGTATTTAGTCAGCCACCAATTGTGCAAGTTCTCCCACTTAAAAAGATGAGAGAGGCCTGTAATTGGCATCATAGGTAGACCTCAACTATGAGAGACAAAATGAGAAAAAAAATCCAGACAATCACATTGGATGATTTGGAAAGAATTTATTTGCAAATTATGGTGGAAAATAAGTATTTGGTCAATATCAAAAGTTCATCTCAATACTTTATATATCCTTTGTTGGCAATGACAGAGGTCAAACGTTTCTTCACAAGGTTGGCACACACTGTTGCTGGTATGTTGGCCCATTCCTCCATGCAGATCTCCTCTAGAGCAGTGATGATTTGGGGCTGTCGCTGGGCAACACGGACTTTCAACTCCTTCCAAAGGTTTTCTATGGGGTTGAGATCTGGAGACTGGCTAGGCCACTCCAGGACCTTGAAATGCTTCTTACGAAGCCACTCCTTCGTTGCCCGGGCGGTATGTTTGGGATCATTGTCATGTTGGAAGACCCAGCCACATTTCATCTTCAATGCCCTTGCTGATAGAAGGAGGTTTGCACTCAAAATCTCACGATACATGGCCCCATTCATTCTGTCCTGTACATGGATCAGTCGTCCTGGTCCCTTTGCAGAGAAACAGCCCCCAAGCATGATGTTGCCACCCCATGCTTCACAGTAGGTATGGTGTTCTTTGGATGCAACTCAGCATTCTTTCTCCTCCAAACACGACGAGTTGTGTTTCTACCAAACAGTTCTATTTTGGTTTCATCTGACCATATGACATTCTCCCAATCCTCTTCTGGATCATCCAAATGCTCTCTAGCAAACTTCAGACGGGCCCGGACATGTACTGGCTTAAGCAGGGGGACACGTCTGACACTGCAGGATCTGAGTCCCTGGCGGCGTAGTGTGTTACTGATGGTAACCTTTGTTACATTGGTCCCAGCCCTCTGCAGGTCATTCACTAGGTCCCCCCTGTGGTCTTGGGATTTTTGCTCACCGTTCTTGTGATCATTTTGACCCCAGGGGGTGAGATCTTGCGTGGAGCCCCAGATTGAGGGAGATTATCAGTGGTCTTGTTTGTCTTCCATTTTCTAATTATTGCTCCCACAGTTGCTTTGTTCACACCAAGCTGCTTGCCTATTTCAGATTCAGTCTTCCCAGCCTGGTGCAGGTATACAATTTTGTTTCTGGTGTCCTTCGACAGCTCTTTGGTCTTCACCATAGTGGAGTTTGGAGTGTGACTGTTTGAGGTTGTGGACAGGTGTCTTTTATACTGATAATAAGTTCAAACAGGTGCCATTGATACAGGTAATGAGTGCAGGACAGAGGAGCCTCTTAAAGAAGAAGGTACAGGTCTGTGAGAGCCAGAAATCTTGCTTGTTTGTAGGTGACCAAATACTTATTTTCCACCATAATTTGCAAATAAATTCTTTCCAAATCAGCCAATGTGATTGGATTTTTTTTCTCATTTTGTCTCTCATAGTTGAGATCTACCTATGATGCCAATTACAGGCCTCTCTCATCTTTTTAAGTGGGAGAACTTGCACAATTGGTGGCTGACTAAATACTTTTTTGCCCCACTGTATACATACTAGGGCCAATTTAGAGAGGAGCCAATTAACCTACCAGCATGTCTTTGGAGTGTGGCAGGAAACCGGAGTACCCGGAGGAAACCCACTCAGTCACAGGTAGAACATGCAAACTCCAGGCAGGTGGTGCCGGGGTTGGGATTCGAACCAGCGACCCTAGTACTGCCAGGCGGAAGTGCCATTTGTTGTCTAATAGCCTAGAAAATCTAGAAAATTCCTATGACTCTTTTTAAAATTTGGCCTCCAATTGGAGTTTGGATTTGACAAACCTGTCTCGATTCGAACCCAGATATGTTCTGCTCATCCCTAGTTTCAACTATTCCAAACGCTATCCAAAGCAAAAAAAAGTTTTTGGCTAAAAATAACTTTTTTTAGTAACTGGTATTTTTTTATTTTCTTTTATCAGAGTTTTTTGTGCTAAGCGGGTACAAAAGTCAGGTTTCTAAATCAGGTATGTTAATTGAGTCACTGTTTGCAGCAGTCCTAAAGCTGACCATACATGGATCAGCAGGGACCGGCCAAATTTTGATCCATGTTTGCGCAAGCTGGTTGTACACAAGTCAATCTATGGATCGACGTGTGTACAACCAGCCTATTGGAAACGTTTATCTCGATCAGTGTATTCTGATGGCAAGGAAGTCCCTCTGCTGTCAGAATACAATAGTGTAGCGGGAGGGATTCCCTCATCCACATCAAGTGTGTGGATGTGGGAATCGAGTAATTTTCTTTCTTTCAACCCACGCAAAAAATGACAAAAAAGTGTATGACCAGCCTTAGAGGATCTTCAGAAACACAGTATTATGTCTGGTAAACTTCAGAAACTCTTCAGTAAAGAGTATCTAAAAATATGTTTAAAGTTATTTTTGGAAAATATATTTAAAAATATTAACAATTTTTTTAATTGTAAACATGAAATATTTTTCTGTCTTTTGTAAGCTAGAAATAAAGTCTTTACTTTTGCTTAACTTTGAAAGTTTGTACTTGCTACTGTTGAATACGGTTGTTGAAGGTGACTATTTAAAACATGTTAGAAATATGTTATGATCACTCCCAGAGGTCATGTCATGCAAGGGATATTTGTAGAGATTGCACCATACATACAGTTTCTTGATTCACCTTGCCAGCAGCCAAGTTTTCAATAAATTTGTTCTGTGCACACAGTAGCCATAATCGTTCTGAGTAGAACTGAGCTATATACCTGATGCATAAAACTGGTTTACAAAAAAAGGGATATTAATCCTGGAAGGTAATGTACTCCAATGATTATTAGCAACTTTTACTTTATGATTCAACTTTTAATGATTATTACAGGAGTTTGAAAAAAATGTATAAAACAAAGATATACTTTTCTCTTTCTAGTGTGTTTATTTATTCTTATGATTTAAAAAAAATTGCAACTGATGTGAAATTGACACTGTAAATATGCATGTTTGATTTGTTTTCTTCTTCCCATGCCTTTCTATTATTCTAGCACCCTCTAGTGGCTAGATGCATGTATGCAATGTTATGCTCATGATAGTGTAATAAAAGTCAAAAATCCTTCTTAAGAAAGAAATTTCATTATGTTAAAGGGAAAAACATAGTGTATGTACAGTGAGTTTTTTTGCTTGTAGGTATTAATTATTATTAATGTAATAATATTATCAGTACTTAAAGGGCATTCGTTCTATTTTCATATTTTATGAGCTGTCTTTTCAATATTATTTTGACAGTAATTCACGCACAGGATTGTCATTTCTTTTTCCAGTCGATCTTTGCATATCAGAAAACAGCATTTAACAATTTAACCTTGCATTCTCACCTAAGCAGAGCGTATTCCTAGTGAGTTTAAATTGTTGTGCCAGCGTTTTTTTGTACATGTATCAAGCTTCCGGGGTTGAACAAGGAGGGGAGGGGCAGGGGAGCAGTTCTAGAGGAAAAGAAGAGTTCTTCAGGTGCAAAATGCACAAAATTAGGCATATCATGCATTTACAGGTGCACCCTTTGAAGTCTAGGGGCCCAAAATAACTGAATACGCTAAAAAAAGCTCGTATACTTTTTGAGCTCAGGGCAGCTGAATATACAAGTGTGAACAGCCACAATTTAAAAACATTCTTCATGTTGAGCATTCTTCATGTTGAGCATTGCCAGGTGTAGGGAACAAGCTGAAAAACACTCAAGTGCAAATGGGGGATAAAGCCGGCCATGCATGGATTGAAATTCAGCTGGTTCAGCAAGGAACTGCCAAATTTTGATCCATGTATAAAAATTGACTTCTGTTCAACCAGCCTGTTGGAAAATTTCCACTTGAATTCCGCTGCAAGCTATAACCTGTAGCACTGATCTGTGTATTCTGATGGCAGGGAAGTGTTCCCACTGTCAGAATACATAGAAACTGCAGGGAGGATTCTTCCATCCACATCAAATGTGAGGATGGGGTAATCAGGTCATTTTTTTGTCTAAATTGCTGGTTGAACAAACAAAAACTATCTAATGTATGGCCAGCTTTAGAGAACTACTAATATACAGCTACTCACATGGTAAGTCTCATAGAAATGATTTGCTCTCAATTAGGTTGGACAGACAAATAGGCCATATACACACAGAGGATTAAAAAAAAACACAGCTGTTAGAGACATTTGACTTTTTTTTGCCTATTCTGTCCTTGCTAAACATTCCTTTAGACCAGGAGTGTCAAACTCCATTTCATTGCGGGCCCTATCAGCATTATGATTGCCCTCAAAGGGCCGGTTGTATCTGTAAGACTAGATGTCCAGAGCACCCCACCGCCCCGTTACATCAGATATCAAGAATCCCACACCTTCCCTAACATCACCGTGCACCCCATTTGGGGGCAGAGCTGGAAAGCAGAAAGTGCAGGGTCTGGACGAGGACCAGAGGAGGTGGAGGAGTGGAGTCAGTTACCAGAGTCTGCTGAATGCGGAGACCAGGGGAGGCAGAGAGGAGGGGGTGCTGCAGCTGCATTGAGAAGTGCAGGATTTGGCAGAGGAGTTCTATTCTCCTCTCTGCTGCCATCTACTGAGTCAAGGTGGGGCCGGAGACAAGGGGGTACTTGCAAGAAGAGGTGCAAGGGCCACTTGAAATGGCCTGGAGGACTGGATTTGGCCCACTGGCCTTGTGTTTGACACCTGTGCGTTAGACTGTAAGCTCCACGCGCAAGGCTGTCCTATTCCTTCTGTACTGAAATGTATTGTAATTGGACTGTCTCCCTTTATATTGTAAAGTGCTGCGCAAACTATTGGCTCTAAATAAATCTTGTATAATAATAATTTCCCTTTGTGTAACATGATATGCAGCTAAATCAGGGCTTGAAATTTCCACTCGCCTGCTCGCCAATGGCGAGTGGAATTTATGGTGGGGGCGAGTGTGTCCCCCAGGGCGTCTTGCTGAGCAGGCTCAGAGCTCAGGCCAGATCTGTCATTGGCACTGGGAGCCGTCAGACTGCTCAATAGCTGAGCGCAGTGAAAGCAAAGCAAGGAGTGTGTGCTGTGCTCTCTGCCTCCCCCTAGAGTGCAGTACCCGGCTCTGTGAGTGAACAACGAAATACTGCAACTTTTTATGGGTGTGTGTGTACGTGTGTGTGTATGTGTCTGTGTATGCATGTACAATTGTACATGTGTCTGTGTGTATGTACATGTGTGTATCTTTAGATGTGTCTGCGTGTATGTACATGTATGTGTGTGTGTACAGGTGTCTCTGTGTGTGTTTGTTGGTGACGAGTAACTCTAAGACCTGGCTAGTAGCTCAGGACTTGAAATTTTAAGCCCTGAGCTAAACCCTCCTATTCTGAAATAGGCCAGACTGATGTAATTTTTAAGCTTTATTAACAAAACGGGGTTTCTAATACTATTGAAAAAAAAACAGAAGGGAAATACAGATCATCCTTGTATGAAACATACAGAAAACACAATGAAATGATTGGGCTGTAGATGGCAATAAGTCTATGCTCACCAGCGATGCTACCTGTAGAGAATGTAAGTTTAATCCACATCATGTGCTGCAGATATGATGGCTGGTTTCCTCTCTCCCTCAGTTCTTAAAATGGAGACTGAGCTCCCAGGATGGACCTGTTTCCTTTTCTTACAACAAATTAATTTTTATTAAGGTTAAACAGTCTGTAGTTTCTGTAAAACAGTACATTTATTTTGGGCTCCATCTAGTGGACAAATTTAATATTACATAATGATTTCCCCTGTGGAAGGCAGAACACTCCCTTTAAACGCCCCTTTATGTTAACCTATCTGTCCTTGCATTTACAGGTGTTTAGAAGCAGGAGTGTTTAGAGAATTTCTTTGGAGCAAATTTAAACTTAAGATTCAATAAATAGTTTTTGTTGTTTAGAATAACTTGCACTGTGCAATTAGGGGACTGATGAAGGGACAGTTTTTGGTTTTTTTTTTGCTTACAATTATCAACTTTTATTTGTTCATGTAAAACCTTTATCCCAAAAGAAAAAAACTGTTACTGCTTATAAAGTATTAGCTGTTTAAAGGTGCCCATGTACTCCTTCATCCAGAGTGGGGGCACTCTAATACAGGAGGTGTGTTACTGGCCAGATCACCAAATGAAAACAGAGGGAAAAAAGAAAACTAATGCAGCCACCACAACTAAAGATTGGTAAGCTGCAATATGTTAATTGTTTTTGTTTATTACTACTTTAGGACAGACAGTGTGTATATCTTGTTTATAACTGATAATGAAGATTTGGCAGCATAGTACATACGGGGCCATTTATGGTAAACATAACTCCACAACCTTCTCATTAAAGGCATTGTACAAAACAAAATATTTCATTGTTATAACTAGGTATTAGTGTAGTTTTATTCCCTGTTTCATTGGTTTTGCCTTATCTTGTAATGATAGGCTCCCATGCTGTGGCTGCAGTATGTAGAATCATGGCTGATTGGTTCTCATGTCCATGGTTGGCTATAGCTATCTTGTCCCTATTCGCCAAGGGGACAGGACAACTTTCTGCTCCTGGTTACACAGCGCCCAATGTATGTGTTGCCACCTGCTTGTGTCACATTACAAATCTGAGAGTGCTAATGTAATAAAAAAAAATCTTCCGGTTGTTTGTCTGTGAATGCTCTGACTGCTTGTGTCTGTTTCAGATCTAATTACTATTAAGCTTTCATCTGTACCAGCGCTAGACTGAGAGACCCAGGGATTGTGGGATATGTAATGTCTTCACAGGAAATATCGGTTCTCACACTACAGACAGAAGTCATGCATTCATCTGTGCAGTGCAATATTGTATTCCTCATGTTTGAACACAAACAAAAACTTCTGACACTGAAATGTAAAGATTTACTCTACTTTAGGCTGTACATACAGGACAACTACATGACCAATGCTCATCTTAGGCGGGTGAAAAACACAAGGTCCTGGTAGGAAGGTTCACAAGAGCTATAAAGAAGAACTCCCCCCCCCCCCACATGTTTTGGATTATGTTGTGTTATGTGCAGGGGCGGACTGACCATTTGGGAACTCGGGCACTGCCCGAGGGCCCGAGGTCAGTAGGGGGCCCCATGAGATGCCCCTGATACCTTTCATAGGCTTTTTTGGGTGTGGTTTGAGTGTGGGCGAGGACACAGGGGCCCCATGATCCCCTATTGCCCGGGGGCCCCATGAGTTGTCAGTCCGCCCCTGGTTATGTGTAACTTACCCAGCCAGGTGGGACGGGGGAGGGTAGTGTATCTAAAGAATGATGGTCCAGTTTAAAATCACATAGGAGAGGAAAGCTAAGTAAGACTTCTCAGCAAGTATAAAAGTAAACAGGGTGGTTTAAATATATATATATTTATTTACATTTATGCTATGTGAGTAGGAACATGTAAGAAATATAAGGTAGGTGGACACAGGCAGCTATTAATAGGCACTGGGGTAGTGGCATTGGACTGTTACCCACTTGCCTACTGGGCACTTTTACCCCCTCCGTGCCCAGGCCAATGTTCAGCTTTCAGTGCTGTTGCACTTTGCATGACAATTGCGCAGTCATGCAACACTGTACCCATATGAAATTATTTTTCACACAAATACAGCTTTCTTTTGGTGGTATTTAATTGCCACTGGGTGTTTTATTTTTTGCACTATAAACAAAAAAATAGCAAACAAATTGAAGAAAAAAAGTTTTTCTTTGTTTCTATTATAAAATTTAGCAAACAGGTAATTTTTATACTTCACTGATGTGCGTTGATGAGGCTGCACTGATAGGCAGCACTGATGGACACTCATAGGCAGCACTGATGGGCACTGATGAGGTGGCATGGATAGGCAGCACTAATGGGCACTGATAGGCTGCATTGATGAGGTGGCACTGATGAGGCAGCACTGGTGGGCATTGATGAGGAGGCACTGATGATGCTGCACTGCTATGCAGAAATGATGGGCACTGATAGGCGGCAGTGACTGACGGCACTGACTGGTGGCACTGCTGGGCTCCACTGCTGGGCATCGATGGGCACAACTGCTGGGCACTGGTGGATGGCACTGATGGGCACTGCTGGGTGGCACTGCTGGGCACTGATGAGGTGGCATTGGTGAGGCACTGATGATGCTGCACTGATATGCAGCAATGATGGGCACTGGTAGGCAGCACTCATGGGCACTGACAGGTGGCACTGATAGGCAGCACTGACTGACTGCACTGACTGGCAGCTCTGCTGGGTGCCACTGCTGGGTGCCACTCTTGGGCATTGATGGGTGCAACTGCTGGGCAGCACTGCTGGGTGGCACTGCTGGGCACTGCTGGGCAATGATGGAAACTGGTGGGTGGCACTGCTGGGTGGCACTGCTGGGCTCTGGTGGGTAGCAATGCTGGGCACTGGTGGGTGGCACTGATGACCAGGGACATTTGCCGGTTATTGGCAGTACATTCCTCATGCTGTGACAATGTGAGGAAAATGCTGCGGATAACCGGTAACTGTATATACTTTGTGACACAGCTGATCACGTGATAAAAGGCCGCTGTGATTGTGAGTCAATGAGGAGAGAGTGGGGGCATGGCCAAGCTTCAGCTCTGTGTGTGAATGGACATGCAGAACAGCAAGCCTGTTTGGGTGCCCCCAGAACAAGCTGCTTGCTCTGGGGGCACTTGGCAGGAGGGAGGGGCCAGGAGCATGGGCCGAGGACTCAAGAAAAGGAGATCGGGGCTGCTCTGTGCAAAACCACTGCACAGAGCGGGTAAGTATGACCTGTTTATTTTTTTTTTATTGCCTTTAATATCACTTTATTATGTGTAGTCTGGAGGAAAGAAAAGAAAGTAAAGACATGACTGAAACTTTTAGCAGTGATCACATGGTACAGACAGGGCCAATCACAACCCACCTGTACCATGTGATTAGCTGTGGCCAGTCACAGCTCATCACAATAATACAACTGAATGAATACATTTAATTCAGTAAAAATGGCGATCATAATGTGTAAAAAAAAATCCTAATCAATTCCCCAGAGTAGTACAACATTGTGTAAAATCTTAAAACAAGAAAAAAAATTTAATTAAAAATAATAAAAAAATTGAAAATAAAATCATTAATAAAATTGTTTTTCTTACTGTCACCAGTCAATGTCCCTGAAGAACACTACACCAGTTATATAATAACTGCTGTACTGCACTGGTATGTAAAAAAAAATTGTGAATTTTTTTATTTCACAAATTCAAAAAACTCGCCATACTAAATATCTTGGACTCTCTACTTTCCAAAAGGGGGTCATTCGGGGGATATTTATACTGTACTGACATTTTTGACCCTCAGGAAATGAGACAGGCTGTCAGTACATCAGGATTGATTGTTTTTTAGACTCTATAACATTCCTACAGACTAAATAATAAACACCGGTTTGGGCTATTTTCACAAATGAAATGTAGCAGAATACATTTTGGTGTAAATTTATGAAGAACAATTATTTATTTGTAAAACGTTATAACAGAAACAAACAAAAACATGTTTTTTCTTTCAAAAAGTTTGTTTATTTTTTCATTTACGTAGAAAAATATAAAAAAAAAACAGTTTCTTTACCACCAAACAAAGCTCTATTTGTGTGAATAAAATAATTAAAATTTCATATGGGTACAGTGTTGCATGATCGCATTATTGTCATTCAAAGTGCAACAGCGATAAAAGGTAGTGAATTAGTCAACAGTAAGCGGATTCAAACATGCTTGGGACAAATATATATATATATATATATATATATATATATATATATATATATATATACACACATACATACATACAGTGCTCAGCATAAATGACTACACCCCTTTTGAAAAGTAAGATTGTAATCAATATCTCCATGAACACAAGAAACATTTACAAAATGTTGTCAAAACTGATTTATAGAACATTTGTTTAGCTACATACATGAGAGTAAGGTTAATATTATAACTTAGAATACAAAATCTTCAGTTTTACTCAAATTAGTATAGTGAATACACCCCACACTTAGTATTTTGTATGACCTCCATGATTTGTAAGTACAGCACCAAGTCTTCTAGGCATGGAATTAACAAGTTGGTGACATATTGCAACAGCTATCTTTTTCCATTCTTCAAGAACAACCTCTTTTAGAGCCTGGATGATGGATGGAGAATGATGCTCGGCTTGTCTCTTCAGAATTCCTCATAGGTGTTTGATTGGGTTCAGATGAGGAACCATACTTGGCCACTGAATCACTTTCATCCTGTTCTTCAGAAATGCAACTGTGGCCTTAGATGTGTGTTTTGGATCATTGTCCTGTTGGATAAGTGCACGACGACCAAGAGCACGGAGTGATGGTAGCATCTTCTCTTTCAATATAGAGCAGTACATCTGTGAATTAATGATACTATCAATGAAATGCAACTCCTCAACACCAGCAGCACTCATGCAGCTCCACAGAAGGACATTGCCACCACCATGTTTCACTGTAGGCACCAGGCATTTTTCTTTGTACTCTTCACCTTTGCGACTCCATACAGTTTTGAAGCCATTAGTTCCAAAAACATTTATCTTGGTTCCATCACTCCAGAATACAGAGTCCCAGTAGTCTTCTTCTTTTTCAGCAAGGGCCCTGGCAAATTCTAGGTGGGCTTTTTTGTGCATGCGCTTTAGGAGAGGCTTCCTTCGTGGACAACACCCATGCATGCCATTCCTCTGCAGTGTACGCCGCGTTATGTCATGGGACACAATCGCTCCAGTTTGGCTTTTCACTTCTTTAGCTAACTGCAGTGAACTTGCATGGCGATTTTCTTCAACCCTTCTCATCAGAAGACGCTCCTGTCGAGGTGTTAACTTCTGTGGACAGCCTAGATGTCTCTGTGAGATGATTGCAGTTCCATCTCTGTTTAATTTTTGTATCACTTTTGCTACCGTATTCTGACTGATAAGTAAAGCTTTTCTTTTCTTTTTGTAGGCTTCACCTTTCCTGTGTAAAGAAATTATTTTCTTTCTCAGGTCTTGTGATATTTCTCTTCCATGTGGTGCCATTGCTGACAACATGATATGGGAAGGGGTTTTCTTTGTTAAGCAAAGGCCTTTTATAATCAACTGTCTGCTGGACACCTGTTTAATGAATAATTAGACTCGCCTCTACTTGAATTCTTGTTAATTAGGATTTTTTTGTCTTAAATTTAGCTTTTCTCTTAAGACTTTTATTGGGGTGAGTAGCAAAAATACTTTTTTTGTGTGCAAATGACCAAATCTTGTTTGTAATCAATGGCCCGTATAGTATAGTGTCCCATTGAAAAGGATGATTCTGAAAGGAAAGTAAAGGTTTTCCGAAAAATCTGTTGCGGTGTACTCATTTATGCTGAGCACTGTATGTATGTATGTATTGTGAGGGATTAGCTCACTAGCAGGTTGTGCTTGACCCCCTGGATGGGTCAGAACACCATAAAAAGAGGCTCAGCACGACAGCAGGTACTTGGTGAATAAGTTTTGTGCTTTTATTTACAAAGTCCAGTGAACGCACGGTGCATAAAAAAAAACCAGTAAAACAAACAAAACAGAAAATAAAGCCTGGCCACACTGGGCTACTAACTACAACACACAGTTTTCCTATCTAGCAGTCTGTATGCAGCCTACCACTGCTCAGACCCAGGGGGTTCACACAAAAATCACAATGATTGTTTCTCACCATAGGTTGGTTTGGTTGCTCCCCAGTCTGTCTTACAGAGCCAACTGACTTCTGTCAAATAGGCATGGCCACACATGGATCGAAATTTGATCCATCCATGGCCAGCTTTAGTATTTGAAAATAATCTTCTTGTCAGTGGGTCTTTCTGTTCAGTGCCAGTTAATTGAGGGGGTCAGTTCAGCTTGTTTTTAGGCAATCAGATGGAAGGAAACATTTGTCAGAAGTATGCTGCATGAAAATTGGGACTTCACAAATTTAAAGTCTGACCATTAACAACTGCTGTTGTGTTGGCCTTAAAATATTGCTGCTGCTTTGTAACCCTGACAGGGTTATCATAAGAACATACAGATCTGCCTCTTTTCATAAAGCATATAAAGTCGTCTTTGTTGCTGTGAAGCTGATTTGCACATATAACTCACAAGATTAGTATATTTAGAATGAATCTTAACCGCTTAAGGACCGCCCTATAGCAGATATACTGCTACAGGGCGGCACCTGTGCACAGAATCACATATATATACGTAAATTTGCATTTCTGGGTAGTGGGTGTGTGCAAGCAGATATCAATCACCGGGTTCCAGCTGGTAATTACCCGCCAGCGTCCAGTGCTAACCGACAATCACTGACGGGGAGGAAGATTGTTTTGTTTACAAACAATCTTCCTCCCTGTCACCTCGAGCACACTGCTCGGGATGGCTGTGCACAATACAGCCATTCCGATCAGTGTGCTTACAGTGAATTACACATCCCCGACCCCTAGTAAAACGCTCCAAGCACACAGTTAACCCTTTGATTGCCCCTTACATTAACCCCTTCCTGCCCAGTGCCATTAGTACAGTGTCAGTGCCTTTTTTTTAGCTGTATTGATGTCACTGGGGTGTCAGTGACACCAAGTTAGTTCCCCCCAGTGTCAGAATATCCACCACAGTCCCGCAGTCCCGCTGAAAGTTGCTGATCACTGCCATTACTAGTAGAAAAAAAAATCCCATTATCTATACCACCATTTTGTAAACGCTATAACTTTCACATAAACCAATTAATTTACACATATTGGGACTTTTTTTTTAGGAAAGACATCTCGCAAAATACATTGTTGCCTAAATTTATGACGAAATTAGATTTTTTTTTTTTACTGGACCTGTTTAATAGCAAAAAGTCCAAAATATTGTTTTTTTTCTCAAAATTGTCAGTATTTTTTTGCTTATAGTGCAAAAAATAAAAAACACAGAGGTGATCAAATACCACCGAAAAAAGCTCTATTTGTGGGAAAAAAGGACGTACATTTTATTTGGGTGCAGCGTTGCATGACTGCGCAATTGTCAGTTAAGGTAACCCAGCGCCTTAATGCAAAAAATGGCCTGGTCAGGAAGGGGGGTAAATTCTCAGGAGGGCAAGTGGTTAAACTCTGTCTTTTGTTTCCATAATCTTAGAACAGTGGTGTTGCAATCAAAAGTTCAGTGACGTGAAAAAAAAGTTTTTTTTAATGAGTGATATTGTTGAAGTAATTGAATGTAAATTTAAATATTAATAAGATTTTTCACATAAAAGAGACCGTCACCAGACAAATCATTTCAACATGTTTCATGTTATTAATATAATTATACTTACATCTTTCACAGTTTATATACCTGTAAAAGCCTTGCTTGAGTGGATGCCCAAAATTTCCAAGGTTGCTGCTGGGCTCCACCATCTTGGAAGTAATATCAGCACCCACAGAGATGTCCCTCAAGTGACACTATTCCTCCAGATAAATAAAAGATTATGTGGGAGGTGAGGGTGGGGTAAACATAGGGGCAGAGGAGCTGGGCCAGCACATAAAAGTAATTAGACATGCAAGGAGGGTTGGGACTGTGCTTGCAATTGTGGAGTAGTCAAATTCTAAGTTCAAAGGCACATTGCAATAAATATTGTTTATTGTTTATGAACAGGCAAAATTGAGCATTTAAAAAACTTGTTTTTTTTCTGTGCTTTTACCTCAAATTTTTACATTGGTGGCAGGATGCCTAAACTAAAAGTGGACTTCTGCTTGAGATCCTGCTTACACAGTTCTTTTGTTTTGCTAGAACATAAAAGTTTCTCAGTAACATCAAATAGATAGACTTGGTGGTTATGTGGATTTGGAGGTCAACTGGGTGTCTTTAAAAGGACCATAGTAAGCAGGCACCAATTCTAGTGGGCAGATGATCTCATCACCTTGCATTCTAGCACACCATTGCCCACACTTTACTTCTGGGTGGCTTGGCTTTTGAGAGTCTTGCTCTTTGCTATGCAGATAGTATGCATTGGTTTGGTGAATGGAAAGGAAGCAAAATAAACTTTTTGCAGAGACCACAAATATGCTTAACCCAGGTCTAAAGGGTTTTAATTTGTACGAAATATCCTTTTCCATCCCATCATGGACAGAGCAGATTGTCAAGCCAGGACAAAGATATGTGGGCTTCCAGCAATTATGACCAATAGAGGAAAATGCCTAGTGAAATACACAGGCTGTTCTTTTCTGAAAAGAGGAACAGGAGGCAAATATATATATGTAGCATTACCCCCTTGAGGGCTGCTGGATTTTTGTTGAGCCCCCCTAGGCTGTGCACAGCCAGGCAACACAGATTTTCCACACTTTCTCCAGAGTCAGTAAAACAGTCCTTTTTATCTTGTTTTTGGTTGTTCGTATTAGGTCTTACCAACTTGGATGGAGTCTCGGGGTATATGAGACACCCAAGGAACTGTAACACTTGAGGACAACTTATTAGCAAAAAAATTTACAAAGATGTGGACAAACATCACCGATAGTCTTAGTAAAGAGCCCTGAGTCTCCTTTGGTGTACCTCCTCAGACCCCAGATGAACCTTCCCGTCATATACCCGACTGTCCTGATGGTATCCCTGAGCAAGGGATTCCAGAATCTACTGTGAATCAGTCTAAGATGAAAACTAGTTGAATGTTGTACCTGACTGCCCTCTCCCTTCTGTGGCCCCTGGGCTGTAGAAGTACTCACATGGTCCTTTTCCTGTAGCTCAGTGGGTTGCAGCTGCTTTAAGGCCTTAGGTTGGGCTGGCTCCTTCCCTGCTGATAGGTTGTCCTCCCTAGTAGACTGTGGTACAGTGGAGATTCTTCTGTCTTCTTCAGCCTCTAGGTAAGCCCCCCTCCCAGGCTCCACGCTCTAGCACCTTACTTCAGTTCTTCCAACTGACTCTAGCAATCCCTTGCTGTTTAGGCTGTCTCACATTTAAGGGCTGTCCTAGTCACCAGACCAGGCCTAATGCCTTGGAATTGGCCAGGTTCCCTTAAACATGCAAATCCAGGCCTCTCCTCCTCCACCCCTCTTCCAGAAAGTTCCAGCAGTTTCTAGATGAGTGGGAGGACTCCAGAAGCCCTGACCTGTAGAACCTCCCAGCCTGCTCTGAGTTAACCTCACTGCCTCACTCCAGACTGACTATCCAAACCTCTGGCTAACCAAGAAAAAATCCTACCTACTTAGAGGGTGCTACATATAGTATATACAAGTTTAAGACCTGTGTACACATATACTGTATATTTTCAGCATCTTTCTCTGAGTTTAGTGAACCCAAATGTTCAGGTAGAACACAGAGCACAAGCACAAGTAAAGTAACCTCCCGATAATTCTCACACTGACTATTTTAATAGTCTTTTCCCAAATATTATAACTACTGACTTTCAATATAAGGACACTCACTTGTTCAGGGATCCAGTGATGTCCTCACCTGAGCAGATTCTTCAACCGATTTCAGGTGCAGATCCTGGCATCTTAAGTAAGGGAACCGGCAGTGAAGCCTTGCGGCTTCACAGCCGGTTTCCTACTGTGCATGTTCAAAGAGCGCTGCTCTTTGTAAATGGTCCTGCAGTATTATGGGACCTGTGAAGTGGGACCTGTGAAGAAAGGGAGGGGGCGAACTTAAGTCTCAGATCGCTGAGACTGCAACCAAGCCAAATATGGATTAAAAGTCTATTTTGAACTATGTTGTTACCCCAATATTTCATATTCCTGAAATGTGCCTGCTGTACCATGCACCTGCATAAAATGATCCTGTTTTCTTTGTATTGCTTACTTTGTGTGAAATCCCTGGTGTTCCTACCAGTCCCTCTGCTTTCCTATTAAAAAATGACCACACTAGGCATGAGAACACAGTGTGATCAGTTCTCTAGCTGTGCTGCTCTCCTCCAGTGATTAGACTTGTGCTGACATCCCTCCCCCTTTTATGCACAACCTTTCACTGGGAAGACCTGTATGCTGTTGTTTCTCCTTCCCTTGCTCTCTGAGCTCCTTTTGCAAAGGGTATCCCGCGAACAAAGGGTATAGGATCACTCATAAAAAAGGGGGAAAAGGTATTTATAAAGTTTTGTATATGTATACACAAATGTTTTGCCTTTCCTTTCTATCTTAAACTGAATGGGTTGTTTTACAAGGTGAGGGTTTACACATACTTCAACTGGATTGGACTGTTGTGAAGGTGGCAGTAGAGATGTTGGAGGCTCAAGGCAAGAGGTAGGGCACAATTTCCTTTCCAGCATATGAATTGGGTGTAATGGTTAGTATAATCTTTTATCTAGAATGCTGCTTGGCAGTATTTTTTTTTTTTAGCAGACTCTTTTTCAACTTTTGTTTTCTGTTCTTTTGGTAGAACATATTTCTTTTTTCATGAGTGATGAGTTTTATACTGGAGGTTTCCTTGTATTTTAGAGTCCCATCACAGCTTTATTAGCCTGACTGAACAAATGCATCAATTTAGTTTCCATGGCAACTTTTGCTCCTTCATCTCCTATCCAGTGTTCTGGGAAATATTATTGCCAGCTGGCATGTGAAGTGTAAGCATTTGTACATATTTCATCCCCCACATTGGTTGTTTAGTAACATTAGTATTAGCAGAGGCAAATAAGTTTTTGGGTTAATAAAAGCCATGCCATTTATATTGGCTAGGAATTCACTGTATTTCAACCAAGCATTATTATTTTAGAATTTGTACTGAAGCGGTAGAACAATATGAAAGTATGTCTATTTTCATAAGTCTGCTTAAAGAAGCTATGATGCCCAGTCTGAAGTCTACATGATCAGTGAAACGAATACATAATACATTTGTACCCCCCCCCAAGCCCTGGAAGCATGGTGGTACCCAACAAACAGGGTAGGTAGATCTCTTAGGCATAGTGGGGTATGTAAACAGATGGGCAGCAGTCACTTTTAGTTGAAAACACAAATAGGATTTTATTACTCCCTTTCTATCGGAGAGAAGGTTACCTTTGCAGATGCCCATGACTTCCAAAGAACTCCATCAATTCCTTGTCACAATTCAGGAAAAGAACCTTAAAGTCGAGGACAACACTATGAGATAGGTGGTGGTGGTGGGAGGTCAACCGAATCTGAGAGGCCAAAGCCAATGTTCACCACAGCAACTGAGAATAAAAGATCAGGGCTCAAGAAGGGAGGAGTCAAAACCAGGTGACAAGAAATTATCCACCCAGGGCTGCCAGACATTAAGGCTACGTTCACACTAGCCTTGTGTGCAGGCGGCAGAGAGGCGTTTGGGAAGCGTTTTTACCGCTTCCCAAACGCCTCTGCCAATTCTGCACATTACAGCACATGGTGCTGTTCTAACAGGAGCGTTTGCGTCGCGTCGCGTTGCGTCGCGGCAAAACGGACACCTCTGGTCGAGTCAGGAGGCTTTGAAGCCTCCTATTCTCGTCTATGGTGCCGCTCCGCAAACGCCCGGCCGGCGTTTGCGGTGCGGTTGCGACGCGGTTGCGGGGTGTTTGCGGAGCGGTAACACCACTCAAATGCATTATAGGCATTTGTGGGGCGTTATTAACGCTCGGCAAACGCCTAGCAACCGCCGCTAAACCGCGCATGCGGCGTTTGCGGAGAGTTTGCCGAGCGTTAAAAACGCTCCGCAAACACCGGACCAACGCTTGCCAAACGCTATAGGGGCGTTTGGCAAGCGTTGGCAAAACAGCCTAGTGTGAACGAGCCCTTAGATGCTTAGTATGTAACTGTGTCTGTGATGGTAGCCTCAATCTTGCTATGAATCATTACCTGTGTTACTCTGTTCTTGGTCTCTAATGTGCAGAGGGTAGAGGTCTTCCAGCCCTCTGCAATAGTTTGTTAGAAGCTGTCAATATCTGTATTACAAGTTTCACTTGGCTCTCATAAGATCATGAGCACAAGGGCTTAGTAAAGTTAATGCAGTATCTGGGGCTATTTTGGTTTTAAATAAAACAGATATGATTTTAAAAATCTCTGTCCAAAATTTTTGCAGGTCAGGCAAAAACCACCATATGAGGGCATGAATGCCTCGTTCTCCACATTTCCGAAAGCACTTGGGAGAGTATGTGGGTATCAATTTAATGATAGCAGGTTGCCAATACCTATGGATCCACTTCTGCTTTTGTTGGGCATTTGTGATATGATTGGCACTGCACAGCACACTAGACTGATTCTGTTTTATATCTTTTATTATGCAAGGAAAGCTATTTTGCTGAAATGGAAGGTATCGGACCTCCCTTCAATATCCCAATGGAGCAGTTTAATTAACAATGTCCTTCCATTATACAAACTTACCTACATGGGCTGCAACTGCCCCAAAACATTTCACAAGGTGTGGAACTCTGGAACTTTATTGTTTTTTTTCCTCATTCTATCTTACCCAAACCCACAATCCACCCCCCCCCCCTTCGCCCTCCTACCCTTCTTTCTCCCCCTACGCTCTTTTACCCTTCCTCCCCTCCTCTTCTCTCTCCCTTTATCCCCTTTTTTAATGTTTGCTACATATAGCTCTTTTGACTGTGTACACTTTTCTACCCCCTTATGTATCTACCCTCAGAGATTTCAAGAGTGAATTTGTTATCAGCTTAACTTTATTGTATGAAATAACGCAATAGCAAATATTTTACCACTTGCATATGCCATGATTGTTTAGACCTTGAAATGTGATCAGCTGCTATGTCTATGTCTGTCTGCACTAATTGTGTGTCAGAACTTCTGTTGTCCCTTATGTCCTTCTCCCTTTGTGCCAGTATGGTTGTTTTATTACTGTTACTGTTTTGTACTGTTCTTTAAAGAAAATGCTCAATGCACTACACTGTTAAAAAAATGTAATTATTCTCGCCAGGAACAAACACCAACACTGTTAAACCTTTTTAATTTGTTTCAACAACAAAGCAGTTCAATAAGGATGATTTGGTTGTGGCCCACATGTCATCCCAATCCTCATGCTCCAACTGCACTCCTAAGTCCAAAGCCCATTTATCAGCATAGGTAGGCAAGGGAGAAGTCTCGAGCATATAATTTAGGAATGATGTCAGGGGCATGTGGGTCTGATGCACAATACGGTTCTGTTTATGAGATCAAATTGGCCACGGATATATGAGGCAAAAAAAATGAGATATTTGCAAATAGCTCCGGCGCCCTGCACCCCATCCCCTGCCATCTGCCACCATCCAGGCCCCTGAGCCTGCCGCCGAGGTCCCCACCAACACCCTGAAGGGGCCCCGGGACCCTCCATCCCTCCGGCGTTGCCCCGACGGGCCGAAGCGGCTTGAGGCCTACCGAGGCACCCAAAGCCGCGGTGTTTCCTGCCGGCCGTGGCCAGAATCGCGGCCGCGGCGGGACGCCTCCGCTCCTCGGGGAAGCTGCCACCATCCCCTCCGGTCCTACAGACACCCAGGAGGGGTCCGTTTCCACCTCAACATCCCAGGACACCAGGTACTCCATCAGGGGCACCCACTACTCACCAGGGGCCCAGCCGCCATCACACCACTAGCCACCAGGGACACAAAACAGGGGCACCCACTTCCCACCAGAGACTGCAAGCCACTAGGGACCCTAGGCTACCATCCCACCGGGGACTGCAAGCCCACCATCCCACCTGGGACTGCCACTATTCTACCAGGGACCCAAACAGGGGCGCCCACTACCCACCAGGGGGCCCAGCCACCATCACACCGCAAGCCACCAGGGCCACAATCAGGGGCACCCACTACCCACCAGGGATTGCAAGCCACTAGGGACCCCAGGCTACTATCCCACCGGGGACTGCAAGCCCACCATCCCACCTGGGACCGCCACTATCCCTCCAGGGATCGTAAGCCCACCATCCCACCAGGGACTCAAACAGGGGCACCCACTACCCACCAGGGACTGCAAACCACCAAGGACCCTAGGCTACTATCCCACCTGGGATTGCAAGCCCACCACCCAACCAGGAACCACCAGCCCACCACCCCGCCCTCTGGCGCACTGTCCCTCTGGCAAAACTCGGGCGACTCCTGGCCTACCACGACCCCTGAAGCCGCGGCCTCTCCTACCAGCCACAGCAGACCACGGAGGAGCGTGAACCGCGAAGGGCTGAGGATCGCTGCCGCGACGCCCCGCTCCAGGTCCCGCAGATTGAAGGAAACAGCAACCACCCCCGCTGGCACAAAGAGGGCAGGCCGCCACCGGCCCCGACTGGGGAAGCCACCGCTGCCACATCTCCTCCCTACCGTGCTCCACTCAACCGTGCCCCGGCCCCGCACAACCCTGAGCGCCCACCAACGCCTAGCCCATTCCGGACATCTGCCTGCACCACCTCCTGACGCCAGCCAACACCACCTCCTGACGCCGGCATACACCACCTCCTGACGCCGGGCCTACACCACCTCCTGACGCCGGGCCTTCAGCACCCCCTGACACCGGGCCCTCAGCACCCCCTGACACCGGGCCCTCAGCACCCCCTGACACCGGGCCCTCAGCACCCCCTGACACCGGGCCCTCAGCACCCCCTGACACCGGGCCCTCAGCACCCCCTGACACCAGGTCCTCTGCGCCTCCTGCCACCGGGTCCTCTGCGCCTCCTGATGCCGGGTCCTCAGCTACTCCTGACGCTGGGCCCTCAACACCTCCCATCGCCGGGCCCTCAACACCTCCTGACGCCGGGCCCTCATCACCCCCCGAAGCTGTGCACTCAACACCTCCCGATGCTGGGCCTTCAGCACCCCTGATGTCGGGCCTACAACACCTCCAATCTCCACGTCCCACGGCTCGTCCAGCCACCGCACCACTGTGCCCACTGACGCCGTGCCACAACACCCGCGGACGCCGGTCTACAGCACCCACAGATGCAACCAGCCAGCTGCGGCCCCAGCCGCCCACCACTCCCACTCCCCTCCTACGATTGGACACTGATGAACTCTGACATGGCATAAAGGACTCTCCCCATCCTCACGTCCTGACTGAAACCTCCCTCCTCTTTGACCCGATCAGCATTCTGCCCACCCTAGCATGGCACCTGCACTCCTCCTCGGTCTCCTCTCCTCCATCCCCAAACTTGCCTCCCTCTACCCCCCTACTCCCCCAAAACAGCTCTACATCGCACCCTCACTTCTTCCTTCCCCCCTCTACGGCTCTCACCACCTCCACCTGATACTCCACTCCCCCGCCAACCCACATGCCACCACCATCAGACCCACGCGCTCCTGCACCTCCCATTCCCATGCCACCTTCCTCACCCTCCTCCTTCTCCTAACCGCCGGTGACATCTCCCTGAACCCTGGCCCCCCATCTCCCCACTCCCTCTCCCGGCACCCCCCCACTCACACCAACCACTGCAACCCCCTCAATCTCATATCTGTCCCCCTCCTCCCTACATCCACCCCTCCCCTCCCCTCTCGGTTGCACTCTTGAACGCCCGTTCGGTTTGCAACAAGCTCACCACCATCCACGACCTCTTTGTCTCCCACTCCCTCAACCTCCTAGCGGTCACCGAAACCTGGATCCAAGCCACTGACTCCACCTCCCCTGCCTCCCTTTTCTATGGACGTCTCGTCTGGACCCATTCACCCAGGCGAAGTGGGCCAGAGGCGGAGGGGTCGGTATGCTCCTACCCCCGCTGAGCACCTTCCAGGTCCTCCCTAACCCCCCCTCCCTATCCTTCTCCTCCTTCGAGGCCCACTGCATCCGGCTCTTCTCTCCCACCCCTCTGAGGATTGCGGTAATCTATCGGCCTCCTGGTTCCGCATCCCCCTTCCTAGAGGACTTTGCCGCCTGGCTTCCCTTCTTCCTCTCCTCCGAGCTACCGACCATCATCCTAGGCGACTTCAATATCCCGATCAACGCCAACAGCCTGGCTACTTCCCAACTCCTCCTTCTAACCTCCTCCTACGCGCTCACACAGCACACACAGTCCTTCACCCACTCCAATGGAAACACCCTGGACCTCGTTTTCTCCCACCTCTGCACCCCCCACGACTTCACTAACACCCCCTTTCCCCTCTCTGCCCACCACCTCCTCACATTCTCCATCTCCCCCTCCCTCAACTCCCCCCCCCCCCCGAAGCGTCTAACCATCACCCGCAATCTGAACCCCACCCATCTCCACCTGGCAGCTGACTGTCTGTATGACAGTATCCTCCCTCTGTCATGCCCTGACCTGGCCACTACTGCATACAACGACTCACTGTCAGCTGCCCTTGACTCCCTGGCACCCCTAAGCACACGTAACATTAGACCCCGACCGCTTCAACCCTGGCAAAATGACCACACGAAATGCCTCAAACGACGCAGTCGCGCACTGGAGCAAAATCAGATCGCCTCTCGCATTCTCCCTCTACAAAGCCACCTACCTCGCCTACACCATCTCCGTCCACGCCGCCAAGCAAGCCTATTTCATAACCCTTATCAACACCCTCTCCACCTGTCCTCACCGGCTTATCTCCACCTTCAAATCCCTGCTCTCTCCCCCCCCCCACCTCCACCCAGCACCTCACTCACCGCCCACGAGATTGCCAATCACTTCCAAAACAAGATTGACGCAATCCGTAAGGACATTGTCAACTCACAATCCACCTCTCCACCCAGCCTCCCGCCCTCCTCCAACCCCGCAACCCTCCCCTGACCTCATAGCTGCACTACCCCCCACTATACCCAATGCCCCGCACACCATCACCTCCCCAACACTCCGCTCCTTCAGTCCAACTACCTCTGAGGAGGTCTCTAAGGTCTTCACTGAAGCCCACCTCACCACCTGCCCCTTGGACCCTATCCCCTCACAGCTCCTCCAGTCACCCCCCCCTCCATCATTCGCTCCCTCACCCACATCTTCAATCTCTCCCTCTCCACTGGCACCTTCCCCTCCCCTCTAAAGCACGCACACATCACCCCCATACTCAAAAAACCCTCCCTTGACCCCACTAACCTTAACAACCTTAGACCCATCTCCCTCCTGCCTTTCACTTCCAAGCTCCTTGAGCGCCTGGCCTACAATCGCTTAAGCGCCCACATCACTGATAACCTCCTTGCCCCCCTACAGTCTGGCTTCCGTCCCCTGCGCTCCACCAAAACCACCCTACTTAAAATCACCAACGACCTCCTAACCGCCAAAGCCAATGGCCACTATTCTATCCTCCTCGAACTCTCCGCTGTTTTCGACACTGTTGACCACCCTCTCCTCCTTGCCAAACTGCACTCCCTCAGGGACGCTGCTCCCTCCTGGTTCTCCTCCTACCTTTCTCAACGCTCCTTCAGCGTCACCTACAACACTGCCACCTCCCCCTCCCTCCCCCTCTGTGTCAGGGTCCCCCAAGGCTCTGTCCTCGGGCCCCTTCTCTTCTCCATCTATACCTCCTCCCTTGGCAAACTTATTCACTCCCACGGCTTCAATAACCACCTCTATGCCGACAACACCCAAATTTACCTCTCCACCCCCTCACGTCACCCCCTCACTCTCTGTCCGCATCGCCCACCTCCTAAACGACATATCAGACTGGATGTCGCTCCATTTCCTCAAACTTAACCTTTCCAAAACCGAGCTCCTGGTCTTCCCCCCACCCCGCACCCCCCATTCTCTCCATCACTACTAACAACGCCACCATCTCTCCCACCCCACACGCCAAAGTCCTGGGTGTCACCCTGGACTCGAACCTTTCCTTCCTACCTCACGTCCAATTACTATCAAGATCATGCAGGCTCCACCTCCGCAACATCTCCAAGATACGCACATTCCTCACCCCCGACACCACCAAACAACTCGTACACTCCCTCATCATCTCACGCCTGGACTATTGCAATTCCCTTCTCACTGGCCTACCCAAACGAATGCTATCCCCACTCCAGTCGATCCTAAACTCCGCGGCGAGACTCATCCACCTCACCAACCACTCCACATCTGCCTCTCCCCTCTGCCAATCCCTTCATTGGCTCCCGATTGCCAAACGCATCAAATTCAAACTGCTAACTCTGACCTACAAAGCCATTCACAACGCCGCCCCAAACTACATAACTGACCTGATACCCAAATACTACCCTACCCGTGCCCTCCGCTCCTCACAGGACCTCCTACTCTCTAGCTCCCTGGTCTCCTCCTCCCACGCCCGATTGCAGGACTTCTCTAGGACTTCCCCCATCCTCTGGAACTCCCTCCCCCAATCCATCAGACTGTCACCTACCCTCCTCACCTTCAGGCGCACCCTGAAACCCCTCCTCTTCAGAGAAGCCTACCCCAACCTCACCTAACACCTAACCTCACCTAACAACTAACCTCCTCCACTCCTCCCACCACTCCATCCCCCACAGCCATTTCCTCCTGTACCACCTTCCCCTCCCTCCTAGATTGTAAGCTCATAAGAGCAGGGCCCTCGAACCCCTCGTGTATTGTATTGTTACTGTCTTGTCTCATGTTCTGTTCTCCCTGCTACTGTACAGTGCTGAGCAAACCCTTTGGCGCTATATAAATACTGTATAATAATAATAATAATCTCTCGTCCTGGAATATGTGCTTGGTCTTGAAGGACCGGGAAAGGTTTAAGGGCCGTGGAAGATACTAGATCACACAGGCTTGTTAAATGTAACTTTTTCCAATGTTGAAATGAAATTGGATTAGAGTAGGCAGGACAAACGGATGGATGTTTATAAAAAGATACCAGAAGGAAGTGAGGTGACATTAGCTTAAAGGGGCCTTTAAGTTTATCCCAAAGGGAAAGTGAATGTGCCTGGCTATGCAGGAGCCATAAGTAATAAGAAGGGACCCCTATGGGAAGCAGTCAGAATCTCAGAGGATCTTAGGTAACAAGGTCATCTTAGCAGCTGTTATTCATCCTAGCCAAGAAACATATAGGGGTTGCAAGCTAGCCATTAAGGCAGTGAGGTGTGAATGCATCAACAGATAATTAGTGTGAAATAGCATAGATGGACAACTTGTCAGTATAATTATGAGGTGGGGGATTGAGGTAGTAGCCCATTGAAATGGGAAAATATCTTACAATGCAGCTACCTCCACTTATGGTAGGGACACATTAACAGCCTTTGATTGATGTTGATTGACTTACAAATCTGAAATTGAAGCAAAGTAGTCTAAAACTTTCAACAAATTGGGTAGTGTGGGGGGAGGTGACATTATCAGCAAATAGATAGAGTTTAAGATGACATTATGCATATTCAATTCCCTAGATGTATGGGTTAGCTTGGATCATTAATGCCAATGGCTCAATAGAAAGAGCGAATAAAAGGGATAAGAATGGGCAGCCCCGTCAAGTACCCTGAACTATGGGAAGCTGTTTTGAGTGAAAACATTAATATTTAATATATGCTGGGGTTGGTTATAAAGGGAGAGTACTCACTGGAGGAATTAGGGGCCAAAGATCCATTTCTGTAGAAAAAAATGTAAATAATCCCATGAAACGGTGTCAAAAGCGTTCTTTATGTATAAGGACAATAGATATAGTGGGATATGTCTTTTACGTGCTAAATGCTGTAGTCTGATATTGTTGCTCATTTGATGGTGTGGGATAAAGCCTACTTGGTCCTTATGAAGTTCAAGAGGCTTTTAGTTGCTTTAATTGGTTATAATTCCATCACATTTAGTTACAATATTTAAAACCATTCTGGAATCTCTCACTTTTTGGTTTGGGGCTAATTTCTGTATGTTTATACTTTTGAGTTGTTTCTGGGTACCATTTGAGGTAGACCTGTTATCTTGGGAGCTGCCTTACCAGAGCAAGTGAGTTTATTTGAAAACTTCCTTGCATTTGATCGTATGACTAAGCATTGAAATAAGTAACTGTAGCTCATTATATGGTCTATGCAGGCTACATAATAAAGTTGGGTTTTTGCTTGATCAAACACTAGACTGGAGGAAATGTTTGGTCTAAGCAACTATGCGTTAAGCTTGTTGCAGTTAAGAAACTGCTGATATAAAAGAAAAAAAAATCATCCGGTGAGTGTTAGCTCTAAGAGTAAAAATTTTATGAAATTGGTCAGAAGTGGATGGTCATAAATGATCATGCTGTCAAAATTGGTCCTTGAAGAAGATGGGCTACAGGCATGAAAGAATAAAGAAATATGCAGGGTTGGAGTAATCATTAAAGGAGATATTTCAAAGAGTTCAAGCCAATCTTATTTGTTCATGTGATATTGCTAAGTGATGTGAACATAGGTCTACGCAGTGGGTTCCGGAAGAGCTGCAAAACTACTCCACTTCATCCAAGATGGAAAAGTGTTAGGAAAAGGTCTGTTTTATGTAAATACCATTTATATCTTGGAAGGCCAAGATTAATCTGAGTAAAAGAACAATTATCGAAGAAGTTTAGGAAGATAAAATATCTATAGAGATGTATGGATCCAATATTCTTAGAGACTAAACTATTTTGTTTTCTAATAGAGTGATTTAATGTTATTGATCAGTTTAAGGAGTATCTTGAGTTAAACAGGATTAGGCCACAGGAACTCTTGTGGCCAGCAAAGTATAGCAGACACACCTGATATAAGCTTTAGAACACATACTACTTCCTTCTTTCTTTCTTCCATGATGATTGAACTCAGTCCATGTGCCAAATGAGTGCCAGGGGAATTTTGGCAGTGACTTGGTCCACTCCAGGTTCGTTTCCATTCTTAAAGGATCTTATCACACTCTTCAGCTCATTGACTGCTGACTAACTGTCAAAGAATGATGGATTCTCTGGCAGGTCGAAGAGTGGTGGCTCTGGTGGTGGTCCCTGGGGTGGATCATTCTGGTACTGCTCAAATATGACATGTTTGTTTCTTTTGAAGTTATACACTAGATCCAGGAACTTGTCTGAAATCTATGCCCAGTGACAAATGGCTAGACACAGGTGGGTGGCATATTTCAGGATGGACTCTGATTTCTGTTTTTCTTCTGCATCAACATCATTTGATGGTTTGAGCTCTACAAAATTTATTGGATAGGGTGATTTTGAATTCTTGTCTAAACACACCGTGTCCCTCAGATATGTCTGGTAAAGGTGCCTTGCACTTTGCCTGTTTTAACCCCAGCTGTACATATGCTCAGACGAGGTAGTAGTCAGATCCTCAGTCCAGCCCTCGCATTGCATGCATATCTTTTAGCAACAAGCAGAATCAAGGGCTGATCATGATGTAGTACATCACCTTGTAAGGTGGTGTTTGTTAGGGAGTTGAAAGTAACTGTTTCCCACTGTCAGATTGATTAAAGCAGTGAAGGACAGCAGACACAGTATGTTGTCAGTATTCTCACCTAGGCCAAAACTGACCAGCATTCTTTCTGTCCGGTACCATCTACACTACATTGAGCATTGAAATCCCCCACCAGAATGATCAGCTCTGTGTGTGGGATCAAATCCAGCATGTGTTGGAGCTGGTTTTAAATGTTGTCCTTGGCTGCATCTGGGTTGGTCTTGGTGAAGGTGTAACTGGATGGAATATGGGTCTTGACCAGGGGCGGACTGGCCATTTGGAAACTCGGGCACCGCCTGAGGGCCCGGGGTCAGTAGGGGGCCCCATGAGATGCCCCCGGTACCTTTTTCATAGGCTTTTTTGCGTTTGGGCAAGTACACAGGGGCCACATGATCCCCTATTGCCCGGGGGCCCCATGAGTTGTCAGTCTGCCCCTGGTCTTGACTGTGCCAATTAGGGTGAGAACTGCTAGAAAATTTGATATTGATTTGAAGGCAATTACACTTCTGGCAGCCCCTTTGCTACCATGAAGCAGATTCCAGCTTCTTGTTTTTCACCACCAGAGTAGAATAGCACCATTGTTTTATCAATCTTTCATGGTTAGCTGGTCAGTTTTACAGATTCAGTGAGACATAGTATGAATACAGAAGCTATCAAGATTTTACATTTTAACAATTCCACGGCGATAATTTCCTTTTGTCCGACATGGTGTCCAGTTCGTACATTCCATTCAACAATGCACATTACCAGCTTTGGTGTCATAAATCTGATTCTTTGGTCAGTAGCCCACTCTTACCAGTACCTAAGGTCCCCAGTACTTGTGCAATGGCTGCTACAGATGTAGCAGTGTACGCGAATGAGTTTGTTTGAAATTCCATTACTTGCCTGGCCTCTCTTGTTTCTCAGTTCTGTTAACCTCAGCAGAGTGACCAACTCCTCTTTTTTTCAGCCAGGCATGAGTCTGTTCTTGGCATAAATTTTGCTAATAGCAGTAATATTTACACATTTGAATCTCTATGGAAGACTGCAACATATCAGTTAATTAAATAAACTAAAAGCTTTTTGTCTAGACCACGGATTGCCATCACTGGTGGTGGTAGGAGGGGCTAGCTATCTGACAAAGCTGCTTAGGAAACACAGCACTGATTTCAACAGGGACAAGTGTCATGTGCACAGGACCCCATGGGAAATTTAACATGCCACAAAAGGGTGACATTTCTTCTTTTAGTTTGCCACTTGTACATTTAAGTGCATGTAGAGTAAAATCTCTTTATCTTGCCTTTTGTGCCAAAACAAGAAATGATCTCATGTAAATGGAGCAGCCTGACACTGTCCCATATCACCATTCTCAAGGGAAATAGTGACCAGATAGGTTACAGGACTTTAGAGAACTTTATTTGATTTGTATAATCCCAATATGGGAATGTATACATTTACTGCATCTAATGTCACAGGGACACTTTATTCATTTAACCAATCTTATTTAGTTCCAAAGCTCTTAACCGTTATCTGGCATTTATGGTGAGCATAATGCTACATCTGATGTCTGCCTACCTTGAGACCTTGATGCAGCAGTGTGTCAAAGTGTGATCCAGAAAAAGTATTCTCACTTTTGAAAAAAAAATTATGCATTTTTGCAGAGATTGCAAAAGATCCATTCAGAAAACTAGCACTAAGAAGGCTAATCCAAATAGGATGTAAATTTGCTAGCACTGACCTTTTGGAATGGATATTTCTGGGATCTTTTAATGTTAAAAGTTGCCTTTGCATGATTGGTTTAACAACAGTTCTGAGCCTGGTTTGTACTTATTCCAGGCTTGTTCTTTATGATATGTTCATGTATAGAATTAAGAATGCAGCTGGAGAAGTTAATTTGTAGTGCAACCTTTTTCCTAAGGCTACATATCTCATTCATACATTCATATGTGTTTTTCATGTGGTAAAAATGTGGTATGTTTTTGATGCTTTTTAGACATGTCCTACACATGTTTAACATGTGTTCCCATTCATCCCTAGAGGAGATATGCTACACTAAAAACCACACCAAAGATGAAGCAAACAATTCTTTTTTTAACCATCCATACAAAATGTATATAAGTGAATGTAGGCTTCTCTTAGTTCTGTCAAGTGAAAGGGTGGGCATTCTTAAAAAGAACAATATATACCTGTCTGCCTTTCAACAAGTCATGACTTGCCAGGACCTTCCACGATCTTCTTACAAATACAGTTGACCAGTGGCAGCAGTACAGTATGGTCAGTACAGAGAACTCTTTTAACTCCATTGTCCACTGAAATGGTAATGTTTCTTAATATCTCCTTGTGTGATGGCCATTTTTAATGATGGAAGTGCTAGCTGTGGTCACAACCATTGACTCACTTGCTTGCAGTACTTCAAGCCATGTGTGGCCAACTTAATGCACAAAACAATGCAGTGAGTAATCATTATTTATAAGAAGTGATAAAGGAAGGAGAAGTCATACATTTAGCATTATCATTGTATTCCAGGTGGTTCTCCCACTAATTGGGCTTGTTCAAAAGCACTGTGAAATGCTCAAATAGGTTAATGCGGGATTAGTGGTAATCTTGTTACATAGTTAAATCTCCCAGCTATTGATGTCTATAAACTAAGCATGTCCTGTGATTAATCAAAAATGTGTTAATGGGATGATGGTGGCCTAGTGTATGCTTTAATTTTCCTTTCTTTTGCCTTTAGTTCTATCTGAAAAGACATATGACTCATATATTAATCAGCTTTATTAATTCATGGAACATTGTTAGTTACTTTCACTGTTGTAAAAGGTGCTAGTCGAAGTCTCCCCTGCAATTTCCAGTGGGCAATTTATATACATATACAGTTGCAAGAAAAAGTATGTGAACCCCTTGGGATTATGTGGAGTTTTGCATGAATTGGGAATAAAATGTGCTCTGAACGTCATCTAAGTCACAACAATAGAAGAACACAGTCTGCTGAACATAATACTACACAAACATTAGATGTTGCCATGGTTTAATTGCACATAACATGTAAACATTCACAGTGCAGGGAGGAAAAAGTATGTGAGGCCCTAGCTTAATGACTTCTCCCAGAGCTAATTGGAGCCAGGAGTGAGCCAACCTTGACTCCAATCAGTGTGATGATATTGGATGTGTTGCTGACAGCTGTCCTGCCCTTAAAAAACACACACCTGTTTTAGGTTTACTGGTTTCAAGAAGCACTGTCTGATGTGAACCATGCCTCGTAGAAAAGAGCTCCCAGAAGACCTACGATCAAGAATTGTTGGCTTGCATGAAGCTGGAAAGTGTTACAAAAGTATCTCCAAAAGCCTTGATGTTCATGTGTCCACGGTAAGACAGACTGTCTACAAATGGAGAAAGTTTAGCACTGTTGCTACTCTCCCTAGGCGTGGTCGTCCTGTAAAAATGACTGCAAGAGCACAGCGCAGAATGCTGCATGAGGTAAAGAAGAATCCCAGAGTGTCAGCTAAAGACCTACAGAAATCTCTGGCACATGCTAACATTTTTGTTGACACATCTACAATAAGGAAAACATTAAACAAGAATGGAGTACATGGGAGAACACCACGGAGGAAGCCATTGCTGTCCAAAAAGAATATTGTAGCACGTTTGAAGTTTGCAAAAGAGCACCTGGATGTTCCACAGCACTACTGGCAAAATATACTGTGGACAGATGAAACCAAGATTGAGTTGTTTGGGAAGAACACACAACACTATGTGTGGAGAAAAAAAGGCACAGCACACCAACATCAAAACCTCATCCCCACTGTAAAACATGGCGGAGGGAGCATCATGGTTTGGGGCTGCTTTGCTGCCTCAGGGCCTGGACGGATTGTTGTCATTGATGGGAAAATGAATTCCAGAGTTTATCAAGACATTTTGCAGGAAAACGTACGACCATCTGTCCGCCAACTGAAGCTCCGCAGAGGATGGGTGATGCAACAGGACAATGACCCAAAGCATACAAGTAATTCAACAAAACAATGGCTGCAACAGCACAGAATACGCCTTCAGGAGTGGCCCAGTCAGAGTCCTGACCTCAACCCGATTGAAATGCTGTGGCATGACCTTAAGAGAGTGATTCACACCAGACATCCCAAGAATATTGCTACACTGAAACAGTTTTGTGAAGAGGAGTGGTCCAAAATTACTCCAGATCGTTGTGCAGGTCTGATCTGCAACTACAGGAAATGTTTGGTTAAGGTTATTGCTGCCAAAGGAGGGTCAACCAGTTATTAAGTCCAAAGGTTCACATACTTTTTCCTCCCTGCACTGTGAATGTTTACATGTTATGTGCAATTAAACCATGGCAACATCTAATGTTTGTGTAGTATTATGTTCAGCAGACTGTGTTCTTCTATTGTTGAGACTTAGATGACGTTCAGAGCACATTTTATGCCCAATTCATGCAAAACTCCACGTAATCCCAAGGGGTTCACATACTTTTTCTTGCAACTGTATATATGAAATATACTATACTATAAAAATCTAAAATACTAGTGAAAAGTGGTTTTACTGTATGCCCTCTTGCTTTGTAGAGTAGTTGTTCCCTCTTATAGCCAGGAAAGGCAGTGTTATAGGTGGGAAACACATCTGTTCTTTAGGCTATAAACATTTGTATTTTATATTATTTATTTATATATTGCCTGCGTATTATACAGTGCTTTACAGATAACAGAAAACCATTCACATGTATCCCTGTTCCTGGCAGAGATTACAACCAACCAGTATGTTTTAGAGCTGTGGGAAGAATTTGAATCAAATGGAGAAAGCCAAAGAACCACAAAGTGAACATACAAACTGCATGCAGATTGTTTCCCTGGTGAAAAGTGTTCCATGACACTAGCTGGATGGAGTACTAATTGCTTAGCCTTTTGCTGCTGCTTAGGAAGTGGTACCATATAACTTTCATCAAGAAGAAGACCAACTTGCCTCCAAGAGTAATGATGAGTGAATCAATTTGTGCAAATCTAATAATGATCTATCCACTGTTCCCCAAATCACTGTGTTCACTTGTCTCATTGTTGGGCTTTCCCGTGATCTCTTGCAAAACTGCTTGCCCACAGACAGTAATTGGGGTGAAATTAACATCCCCTAGAGAAGAACGGACTACATTTCATGTTTTGTATAGGTGAGGGTGTGCTAGGCAGGCAGATGGCTCACAGTCCCAGGAGCTGACAATTTATTTCTGAAATCAGTGTAGTAAAAAAAGAAGAGGTTTGTTAGGCCGGCAGATGGCTCACAGTCTCAGGAGCTGACAATTTATTTCCAAAATCAGTGTAGTAAAAAAAGGAGAGGCTTGTTTTGCCAGAACAGGTTTTTCCCAGGAGCTGGCACACTATTGTCGAACTGGGTGTACTAAAAATTACACTTATTCAGGAAAATTTGGTGTTTGATTTGATATTTTGATTTGACATTGCTGTTTAATTTATTTCAGACTTGATTTCACATTGCTGTTTAAATCTATTTCAAAACTAAGTGTACTAAAATCTGCATTTTCTGGGAACAAAAAAGGCCTGCAAAAGATTTTACTGTTTTAATCTCAGGATCTGACTATCTATATCCAAGGGTAGTACAGTATGGTTACTTTCACACTAATCTTAGAAAAAACACAGGAAAATAGGCATTTTTACCATGTTTTGCTGCATTTTACTGCTCTTTTTTACATGACATTGCGGGTGTGTTTTTGCATTTTTGCCGCATTTTTCATTTATTTCAATTGAGAGGTGCGTTTTTTTTTTACCACACCAAAACTGCAACAAGCAGAAAAATTCACTTGACCCACAACGGATCAGTGTGGAGAGTTCCATAGGAATACATGGTCACACATTTTTTTCCTGCATTTTTAAAAGCAAAAGCAGAAGAAAAACAGGTCAGTGTGAAAGCAGCCTAAAAGCTGCATTTTTGTGTTGTAGAAAAATGCTATTTATTTAGGTTTGTTTTCCCGAAGTTTACTTTACTATTCAAGGCCCATAAGCTGATTCTAGTTTATTTCAAATCTTGGAGCACTAACAGCTGCACTTTTTGATGGGAAATCAGAGGCCTGTTTTAAAAAAATATTTCACTGTTCCACTCCTACACGCTGATCACTCATCTCTATCAAGAAGTCAGCAGACCTGCTTGAAAGGGTCATGTCACAGCTGCTAGAGCCAGTCCTGTAGCAGATTATGTCAAAATTATAGAAGAAATCAGCATTTAGGCAGGCTACACATATAAAAATATAAATTTGGTTGGTCAGTTTCACCAACAGCTTTTGTAATATGAAGTTTTTTCTGGTTAACCATATTGTGAATGTTTTATTTAGGATGGGCCCAAGCACTACATATTTGGTCAAAGATTTTCTAAATTAGCCTTTGAGAAAGTATGTGTATCCAGCCTTATTCTGAACATACACTATACACTTTTTACAACTTTCTATGCAGAGCAAAGTAAAAAAGTTTCACTTAATTCCCACTCACCAGCAGCATATATCCTCATTTCCTCATTCCTTTTGAAGCCTACACAAAGCTTTCTTACCCTATCTGGTAGCCAAACAACGCAGTAACGCAGGAGCAAAGAGAGCTGAGTATATGGCTTAAGTAAGGAGGCTGTAAAGGTACACTGCTACTATAGTAAATATTTTACACCAAGACATGCTTGCAAAAAAAGTTTGTAAAACTTCTCTTTCCTGCTGCCTGTACCACCAAACCCCTCTCCAAAGCTGAGGGATCTTTAGCTAAAGTCTAAAAGTGCCCCAACACTTCTAGGAGTGTCAATCTTCTAGGTTCCATGCAGCTCCTACTGGTTCCTCCCACTAATTTCCACTTCACAACCTGCAATGAGTTATACAATGACCATTTTTTGGGACAGTTTCTGGGATGTTTGTTGTAATCATCAATGAATCATACACTCTTGACTTGTTGACTGTCATAATTCTTTAAATGTAGATACAGTACTCTACAAAATACACCTTACACCAAACAATTGAGTACTGTCCGTGATACCTTACACCAAAGAAATTTTCCACACAGAGTGTGCGCTTGTGGATCTGTATCTTTTTCACTGATTTTTTTTCTGGTTAGTAAAATAATAATAATGGAATAGCTGAGGGAATTGGATTTGGTATGTATATGTTGAGAGTGGTGTTAATTTTTACATCAAATTTTAGTCATAGTCTTTTGACTGAAATGCCATTTATTTTTAGTCGTATTTTAGTCATCTGAATTGTTTTAGTTTTAGTCATATTTTAGTCAACTAAAATCTCCAGTACATTTTAGTTGACTAAAATCTCCCATGTTTTAGTTAACCAAAATCATTTTAGTCAACTACAATTTACTGGGTTTAGCTAAATTGTAATGCATTATTTAAGCATTTCCAAACTCATTATATACTCCTGGAGTAAAAAAATAACGTTCTTGTTTATGGTATTAATGTTTGAACATGCACTACAGACACAGATTTAGCCATTGTGATATATAACCAGTGTTAATTTTGACGTAAAATTTTGATTTAGTTTTTGTCTAAATTGTAATTGTAGTTTTAGTCGTATTTTAGTCATCTGAATTGTTTTAATTTTAATCGTGTTTTAGTCGACTAAAATAGTATTAATTATTTGATGAAAATATTTTAGTTGACGAAATTAACAATGGTGGAGAATGAATAGACAAAAATAATGTTACCAGGAATGCACCTTGCACCATTCAGAGCCAGTTACAAATGTGTTTACTGGGACTCTTGCACCTACATTACCTTTAAATGATGATGACCAGTGAGTAATGAAAAAATGCCAAAGTTAGCTCATCAGATAATAGTTTTCTTTAAAAATATTAGAGTAATAAATAAAATGCCACAAAGCATAGGCAAACTTGGAGCAGTTTTTCCTTTTCTTCCACTCATGATAGGCCGCAGTACAAAGAAGCAAGCCCAGTCAGTGGATAAAGGTTATAATGTCAAACCAGCAAGACTGTTATTCTTCAGGACTGGACCTTCAAGCAGAGCATATAATTTTACAGACTTAATGAATTGGCTGAACAGAATGACATACCATGAAGGTATATTATCTCAGAAGAAATATGAGCGGCTTCTGCTGCTGAACTGACTCCTCTGTGTTTTTTCTCAGTCACAGTTGTATTAAATGGATTTCTTAGAAAGTTTTATTGTGGAAGAAAGTATTGAATAGTTTTTTTCACTGCATCCATTGATTTGTGCACATAGACAGTAAACGTAGGAGCTAAGATGATGTTGCTGCATTCGTATTGATCTTTGGTCGGGTGGAGTTGGTAAGTGAGATGCATGTTATACTCATTCTGAGATTTGAGCACATTTTAATGTACCTTTTTGTGTATGTATAGATGGATACATAAATAGGACACTTTCTCTTCTGTAGAATTATGAGCCAAGTCCTTGTACAAGTAAAAGAGTGAACTATGAGTTGTAGCAGTAACTTGACCAGATGGATCTTCCTCTCTGAGCAGTCCAAGCAAAGTCTTTTTAACTAAGAATTAAATAGACTGAGCTCTTCAGGACACTGGACACTTTGTCCCCTTTAAACACACAGCTGACTCTGTAACACCAGAGGGGTGGCAACAGCACAAAGTCTCTAGGATCTCTCACAACTGTCTGTACTCACAAATGTCTTTAGACGATTGGTTGTCTCCCTCCAATGTCTTCCAGACACTTTCTCCCTGTGATACCAGACCAAATCCACAGACGACAGGCCCCTCTGTCAGCTCCAGCTACTTTCAGCAAAACCCGCCCCCCCAGCTCACGCAGCTGGGACCATGATGATCAGAAAATACATGGCAGATGACCTGGGGGGCAATCAGCCCCCCAGGCTGTGATCTCTTCCTCAGGGACAATTCTGTTCAGGTCTCAAACTATTTATACAGTTTCCCAACACCCATCTGTGCAATCTTCCCACAAGTAATGGCTGAGACAGTATAAATATTCATGCTGCTCATTTGCCTTAAGCAGGCCATAGATGGGTCGAAAATCGGCTGATTTATCAGTCAAAAAAAAAATTGTCCGATTTTCGGATCGTTAGTGGGTTAATATATCAGCCGTTTTTCGGGATTTTGGCACATTTTTTTTATTGGTAAAGTTGGAAAAAAATCGGCCGATTTTCGCGGCAATGATGGGCAAATCGGCCAATCTTTTTACCGATGAAAAATCTGCGCATGAGCTGTGACCTGCAAGAAGAAGAAAAAGAAGAAGAAGAAATAGAAGCAGAAGTAATAGAAGAAGAGATATAGAAGAAGAAATAGAAGAAGAGGAAGAAGAAGAAGAAGAAAAATAATAAGAATTCCAGTCCGCTATTATATTTGACATGAAAAAGTATTGCGGTTACAACAATGTATCTATTTGTATCCTAATAAAAACATCTGCATCCGAAATGGATACAAATAGATACATTGTTGCAACCGCTATACTTTTTCATGTCAAATATAATAGTAGAGCTCTCTGCAGGGACAGAAGTAATTAAATGCTGGCTGTAGACAGGACGAAAATTGGACAATTTTTTTTTCGGTTGGTGGTAATTAGAGATGAGCGAATTATTCAAAAATTTGATTCGGCTGATTTGCCGAATTTGAGGAAGAAATTCGATTCGATGCAAATTTATTCGCTACGAATTTAACTTATAAAAAGGGTTTCTAGGCTTCAGAGAGCCTTTATATTAGTGCAGAACACTGTACCTTTAATTTAAATGCCCTTGGAGATGAGGAAGGAGAAGGAGAAGGAGAAGGATGAGAAGAAGGAGAAGGAGAAGGATGAGAAGAAGAAGGATGAGAAGAAGGAGAAGGATGAGAAGAAGGAGAAGGATGAGAAGAAGGAGAAGGAGAAGGATGAGAAGAAGGAGAAGGATGAGAAGAAGGAGAAGGAGAAGGATGAGAAGAAGGAGAAGGATGAGAAGAAGGAGAAGGATGAGAAGAAGGAGAAGGATGAGAAGAAGGAGAAGGATGAGAAGAAGAAGAAGGATGAGAAGAAGGAGAAGGATGAGAAGAAGAAGAAGGATGAGAAGAAGAAGAAGGATGAGAAGAAGGAGAAGGATGAGAAGAAGGATGAGAAGAAGAAGAAGGATGAGAAGAAGGAGAAGGATGAGAAGAAGAAGAAGGATGAGAAGAAGGAGAATTCCAAGCCGGCAAAAAGTGTATCTGCAGAGCTCCGCTATTTCTTAGCGGAGCTCTGCAGATACACTTAGCGGAGCTCTGCAGATACACTTTTTGCCGCTTTGGAATTCTTCTTATTTTCATCCTACTTCTTCTTCTTCATCCTCATCCTCATCCTCAGAAGAAGAAGAAGAGGATGAGGATGAAGAAGAAGAAGAAGTAGGATGAAAATAAGAAGAATTCCAAGCCGGCAAAAAGTGTATCTGCAGAGCTCCGCTAAGTGTATCTGCAGAGCTCCGCTATTTCTGACAGTTCTCTGACATTCACATTTACAGCGGTTGAAACATTGTATCTATTTGTTTCCATTTATGGAAACAAATAGATACAATGTTTCAACCGCTGTAAATGTGAATGTCAGAGAACTGTCAGAAATAGAGGAGCTCTGCAGATACACTTTTTGCCGGCTTGGAATTCTTCTTATTTTCATCCTACTTCTTCTTCTTCTTCTTCATCCTCATCCTCAGAAGAAGAATGAAAAGAAGAAGAAGAAGAATGAAAAGAAGAATGAAAAGAAGAAGAAGAAGAAAAAAGAAGAAGAAGAAGAATGAAAAGAAGAATGAGAAGAATGAAAAGATTCTTCTTCTTTTCATTCTTCTTTTCATTCTTCTTCTTCTTTTCATTCTTCTTCTTCTTTTCATTCTTCTTTTCATTCTTCTTTTCATTCTTCTCATTCTTCTTTTCATTCTTCTTCTCATTCTTCTTTTCATTCTTCTTCTCATTCTTCTTTTCATTCTTCTTCTTTTCATTCTTCTTTTCATTCTTCTCATTCTTCTTTTCATTCTTCTTTTCATTCTTCTTCTTTTCATTCTTCTTCTTCTTTTCATTCTTCTTTTCATTCTTCTTTTCATTCTTCTCATTCTTCTTTTCATTCTTCTTCTCATTCTTCTTTTCATTCTTCTTTTCATTCTTCTTCTTCTTCTTTTCATTCTTCTTCTTCTTTTCATTCTTCTTCTTCTTTTCATTCTTCTTTTCATTCTTCTCATTCTTCTTTTCATTCTTCTTTTCATTCTTCTTCTCATTCTTCTTTTCATGAAGAAGAAAAGAAGAATGAGAAGAATGAAAAGAAGAATGAAAAGAAGAATGAAAAGAAGAAGAAGAAGAAGAATGAAAAGAAGAATGAAAAGAAGAAGAAGAATGAAAAGAAGAATGAGAAGAATGAAAAGAAGAATGAGAAGAATGAAAAGAAGAAGAAGAAGAATGAAAAGAAGAAGAAGAAGAATGAAAAGAAGAATGAAAAGAAGAAGAATGAAAAGAAGAATGAAAAGAAGAAGAAGAAGAATGAAAAGAAGAATGAAAAGAAGAATGAGAAGAATGAAAAGATTCTTCTTCTTCTTCTTCTTCTTTTCATTCTTCTTTTCATTCTTCTTCTTCTTTTCATTCTTCTTCTTCTTCTTTTCATTCTTCTTTTCATTCTTCTCATTCTTCTTTTCATTCTTCTTCTCATTCTTCTTTTCATTCTTCTTCTCATTCTTCTTTTCATTCTTCTTCTTCTTTTCATTCTTCTTTTCATTCTTCTTTTCATTCTTCTTTTCATTCTTCTTTTCATTCTTCTTCTCATTCTTCTTTTCATTCTTCTTCTCATTCTTCTTTTCATTCTTCTTTTCATTCTTCTTTTCATTCTTCTTCTCATTCTTCTTTTCATTCTTCTTCTTCTTTTCATTCTTCTTCTCATTCTTCTTTTCATGAAGAAGAAAAGAAGAATGAAAAGAAGAATGAGAAGAAGAATGAAAAGAAGAATGAGAAGAAGAATGAAGAGAAGAATGAAGAGAAGAATGAAAAGAAGAATGAGAAGAATGAAAAGAAGAAGAAGAAGAATGAAAAGAAGAAGAATGAAAAGAAGAATGAAAAGAAGAAGAAGAATGAAAAGAAGAAGAAGAATGAAAAGAAGAAGAATGAAAAGAAGAAGAAGAATGAAAAGAAGAAGAAGAATGAAAAGAAGAAGAAGAAGAATGAAAAGAAGAAGAAGAATGAAAAGAAGAATGAAAAGAAGAAGAAGAATGAAAAGAAGAAGAAGAATGAAAAGAAGAAGAAGAAGAAGAAGAATGAAAAGAAGAATGAAGAAGAAGAATGAAGAAGAAGAATGAAAAGAAGAATGAAAAGAAGAATGAAAAGAAGAATGAGAAGAATGAAAAGAAGAAGAATGAAAAGAAGAAGAAGAATGAAAAGAATGAAAAGAAGAAGAAGAATGAAAAGAAGAAGAATGAAAAGAAGAATGAAAAGAAGAAGAAGAATGAAAAGAAGAAGAAGAAGAAGAATGAAAAGAATGAGAAGAATGAAAAGATTCTTCTTCTTCTTTTCATTCTTCTTTTCATTCTTCTTCTTCTTTTCATTCTTCTTTTCATTCTTCTCATTCTTCTTCTCATTCTTCTTTTCATTCCTCTTCTCATTCTTCTTTTCATTCTTCTTCTTCTTTTCATTCTTCTTTTCATTCTTCTCATTCTTCTTTTCATTCTTCTTTTCATTCTTCTTATCATTCTTCTTTTCATTCTTCTTCTTCTTTTCATTCTTCTTTCATTCTTCTTCTTTTCATTCTTCTTCTTCTTCTTCTTCTTTTCATTCTTCTTTTCATTCTTATCATTCTTCTTTTCATTCTTCTCATTCTTCTTCTCATTCTTCTTTTCATTCTTCTTCTCATTCTTCTTTTCATTCTTCTTCTTCTTTTCATTCTTCTTTTCATTCTTCTCATTCTTCTTTTCATTCTTCTTTTCATTCTTCTTCTCATTCTTCTTTTCATGAAGAAGAAAAGAAGAATGAGAAGAATGAAAAGAAGAATGAAAAGAAGAAGAATGAACAGAAGAATGAAAAGAAGAATGAGAAGAATGAAAAGAAGAATGAAAAGAAGTATTCCAGTACAGCAAAAAGTGTATCTGCAGAGAGCTCCGCTATTTCTGACAGTTCTCTGACAGTTCCTTCACATTTACAGCGGTTGAAACATTGTATCTGTTTCCGAATAAAAACATCTGTATCCTAAATGGAAACAAATAGATACAATGTTTCAACCGCTGTACATGTGAAGGAACTGTCAGAGAACTGTCAGAAATAGCGGAGCTCTCTGCAGGGACACTTTTGCCGGCTGATCGGGAAAAATCCGATTCGCGCACCCGAAGTATGCTAATATTCGGATTCGCCGCGAATCAAATTTTTCCTGAAATTCGAAACGAATTCCACTTCACCTGGTTCGATTTGCTCATCTCTAGTGGTAATGTTGGCCTATTGAACGACCGATTTTTCATTTTTGTTAAAAAAACGGCCGGTTTTCGATCCATCTATGGCCTGCATAACTCTACACCTATGTCCCAGAACCATCCAGCGAGTTCTAGAAGGCAGAAGGCGTAATAAAACCTGCAGCCTGTGAAACACAGAACAGACCTAAACAATCACAAACAGCCACACTGATTACAGTGAGCCAAACTAAATGTATCTAACAAAAAGAATGTAGCTCCACTGGATACAGAATCCAGAACTAAATCCACCTAATCCTAGTGCCTATCTAGGGGGGTGCTACAAGTGTAATAAGAATGTATAGTAGGTAAGAGTAAAAACTCAACCCCAATGTTTCCTACTCACAGGGTACATAAATGAGTGAAATGTGAGTACTAATTTGCATGTATCACATCCCCCTTAGGGGTTGCTGTTGAATTTTTAATTGTTTGGGTTCCCCAATAGTCCTGCATTGCCAGTCCTTTAACATTCTCTCACAGCCATGCATCCATAGACAGGAAATCAGTCATTGAGTGTTGGTTTTGTTGTTTTTATATGAGGGATTGAACTTGTATGGGGTATAGGGGTGTATAGGGGTGTATGAGGGGTGTAATAGGATGCCCAATTAAACTGATTATCAAGGACAACTTCATGAACTATGTATAACGTTCTCCTTTAAGGCCTCACATAGTCAATGTTGGAGTGCTAGCCAGCAGCTCCATTAGTAATACTCCAGACCCCAGATGAACTGCCCCTCCACCCAACAGTCTGTAAGTAGTCTTTTCTCATCCTGAGCAAGAGGATCTGGATCCTGTTCCCTCAATCGGTACATAGTCACTAGAAGGGGGCTAATCTGGTTTCCCACCAGAGTGCTCCTTCCACTATCCACCCAGGGGGTGTAGGTGTACTCACTCAGGTGTCTCTCCTGCATAGCTTGTGGATGGCTGCAGTTTCCAGGCTTGATAGCTGGATGGCTCCCTCCTGCCACACAGGGGATCTTCTCCCAGGGAACCAGTGAGTTCTCCTCTTCTGAACCAGGCTCACAGGCAGGCTCCATCCCAGCAGGCCTCCTGGCAGCCCTACTTCACCAACCTCACATCTCTCTCCTCTCTACTTCACTCTACAGGACCATTCACAAAAGCGTTACTCGCGCATGCACAATGGGCACCTGACTGTGAAGTCGCAAGCTGTCACAGCCACGCGCCCACACTGAAGATGCCGGGGACAGAAGACGGCTGGTGAAACCAGCCATGGCAAGGACACTGTCGGATTGGGGGACAGGTAAGTATCTGTATTTTAAAAGTCAGCAGCTACAGTTATTGTAGCTGCTGAATTTTATTTTTTTTTATTCAACTGGAACTCCGCTTTAAGGAGTCCAGCCCCCTTCCAACCTCCTGTTGGGGACTGGCTAAAGTCCCCAAAGAAGTGCAGAAAGCTACTCTTCCGATTCATCCACTGCCTCCAAGGCCCTCCCTGAGAACCTCAGAGCGGGGGGGGGGGGGGGGGAAATTCCAGAGAGCCTGGCCTACAGAGTCTCTCAGCCCTTAGACAAATTTGACCCCTCTGGCTATTACACCTGAGCTGCTAACAGTTCCTGACTAACCATTAGGGATTCTAAACCCCCCCCCTAGTGTAACTAGAAGGGTGTTACATCCAATAGAAGGGAAAAGAGGGGTTAGTACTGATGCACATTTTGATGTACTCCCTAGCTCCTAATATTATTATACAGTATTTATATAGCGCCAACAGTTTGCTCAGCGCTGTACATTATAATGGGAGACAGTACACGAGACAGTACAGTAACAATACAATACACGAGGGGTTCGAGGGCCCTGCTCCTTGGAGCTTACAATCTAGGAGGGAGGGGATAGTGGTACAGGAGGAAATAGCTGTAGGGGATGGAGTGGTAGGAAGAGTGGAGGAGATCGGCAGTTAGGTAAGGGCGGGGTAGGCTTCCCTGAAGAGATGGGTTTTCAGGGTGTGCCTAAAGGTGAGGAGCTCCTAGATAAATAGGCTCTATAAGCTCCATTGTATCGGCATGGTTTATCTGCAGTATGTGGTTCTGTGTATAAAAGGCATTATTGAGGGGATCCTCCGTGTTTCTTCACAGTGGGGTCAAAAGCAGTGGGCACATTTACCTTTTGTTTAGTTGTCCCTTATGATTTAAAGTTTCAGGCACTCTTAAAAAAAAAACAAACAAACAAAAAATGTATATTTCAATGCAAGAAATAAAACATAAAACGTAATTACATATACCCTGTATACAAATGCAGATTTTTTAGTATGGGCTTGTTGAGCGTGCATTTATAGTGATGTGAATTGTTCTTTTGTTTCAGACAGGCATTATGTGATAGCTTTAAACTGTTTTATAAGTACATAAAGTTCCTGTAGTGAGTTACTGTATTGACCACATTAGCAGCGTTTACCTCATCCCTTTAGTGGTGAAGTCTGCATTTTCTTATGCTTTTTCGATGTAAATAGTGTCTGAGTGTCTTGAAAGCCATGACGAGCTGCACATCTGTAACTGTTTAAGGGAGTGTTCTTGTGTACTCTAAATGATATTTCGCAACTCATCAGCGCTATAAAAAGTTCTGGTACATGCAAAGCCTGTATCGGTTGTCAGCAAACTTAAGAGCATTGCTGCGCTAATTTGTCTCCAGCTGCCGTGAACCCTCGAAAGAGAAAGACGACTGTACATGCCAAGGAGGCTCACATATTTGTTAACGATAAAACAACCCACGCTGTTAAAATTGGCCCAGCATTACACAAGCCCAGACCTGCACATGAAGTGGCTATTTGATAGTGTATCTTACAGTTAATGACTGTGAATCCAGCACATCAGTAAGTTACAGTGTTCAGATGAAAAATATAATAACCAGTAACGATTCCCTAGTACTCTCAGGCATTACAGTAAATGACTGCATATTTTATTTTTCTCAATTAAAAATGTAGACAAAGCAATTGCTTTTTAAAGTGGACCTTGCATCAAAATGTGTGGCCCACTTATCTTGAGCCCCCCCATGTAGAAATTCAAATGGAAAGCATAAAATTTAAAAAATCAGATGTGTCTAGGCAACAGTGTAGTTACTGGACCTTCCTACAAGATATTGGAAACGTTGAAGATCCCAAAATCCACGGCAATGTCAGAGTGTCTTATTACAGGATCCCACAGTGAGGGACAATGACAGTGGATGGGAAATAAGGGGAGTAATTTCATCCTCTCCTAGGCTTGTGGTCTCCAAACTGTGGCATGTGAGTCAAATTGTAGCCCATTGTTTGAGCTTATCTGACTCTTGGGACACTGTTCCTTCAACCGAAACGAGGCACTATTGATCTCACTGACACCTGCAATTAGACACCATTCCTTTCACTGACACCCACAGTGGGGCACTTTGCCTTCCCCTGACACCCACTGTGGGGCACCATACCTCCCACTGACATCAATGATAAAGCACCATTCCTCCCACTGACACCCACAGTGGTGCAGTATTCCTTGTACTGACACCAACAATGGTAGACTATTCCTCTTCCTACTGATCAGGGACACTACGTAAATTTTTTTACTCCCACTGACCACCAAGCCCAAGGCCTTGTCTACTCTCCGTAATGCTGGGGCATTTTGTGCTCCCACTGTCCACAGTCTGACCTCCTAAGGTCTGAAGTATACTATACTGGCACGTTGTTTAGAAGGTTTGGAGACCCGTGGCCTAGGTAAAACCCACCAGGAGTTTTACATTTTTCTTCCAATGGTTTATGTGATTTCAATTAGGGAGTTTAATGGCTAGGGGCAGGAGGCTTCATACAAAGACTACTTTAGGTCTTTAGTCCAAACGACTGGTGATTGTACCTGATCATAACAATAAAATGGCCATACAAACTAAATAAGAAAAATATTAAAACTCAGATCATGGCTTGTGAGCTCACCTCTCTAAACATAAAAACTCCCCAGCAGTCAGATAATATGTCCAATAAATAAATTGAGATCAAGCTTACATGGAGAATGACTACATCCATCCTCCTTAAAGATGCAGTAACAAAAATGTATGCAAACTTGCATTTCTGTGTTAACATTTTAGAAGCAGGTATCATTTAGGTTCCTTTTAATGGTTAAAAGACATGTTGATAAAAATGTGTATTTGGTAGTTTATGGCAATCAGAGAACACTTTGGGGTTAATTTACTAAGAGTAGAGAGTGCAAAATCTGGTGCAGCGGTACATAGTAGCCAATCAGCTTCTAACTTCAGCTTGTTCAATTAGGCTTTCATAATAAAACCTGGATGTTGATTGGTTTCTATGCAGAGCTGCACCAGATTTTGCATTCTCCAGTTTTAGTAAATCAACCCCACTGTATTCATCATGAAAATGCAGTGTTCCCTAAACAGCCCCGAGCGAGCTAACACCTGTGTTCAAAAAGCTCAAGGGCAGCCGCTCAGCACAGGACCCGGGATCTAGTAGAGATTACTGTATTAGCGTTGCCTAGCAGGGATATCACAGTTATGGCATATTGCATACTTACTGGTCCAAGCTGATCCAATGTAACTATGTAAAAATTGCCATACCTGGAATCCAGGTTTAACGTTTGCAGTTTGTATGACTACTTTCTGTCATTTTCCAATGATCTGCTCAATTTGTCTTAGCACTACGCCTCTAAAATTATAATATCTATTCCTGTTAAACCTTTTCCACACTTTAATCTCCTAGTTGTTCCATGGTGACATTCATAGAGAATAAGGCCAGCATTTTAAGCAAACCTTGAGAAAGCCTTAGATTTCCTACTTTCAAAATACACTAGAACCTATATTAGTCGAACAATCAAATGGGGTGGCTGCTGTGTACCTATTGCAATGTTTATTAATGTCAAGAGGAGACTGTGGAATAGGGTGGAGGCATAACTGTCTCCTTGCCTAGGGCTCTTTTCTGCTCTAATCCATCTCTAGTCACCATGCATGCACTGCACTGTAATGTCAGGTAAAGATTGTCACCATATGTGATAATGTTGGCTTGGCAGGAGCCACACTATTGTTCTTAGACCTTTACAGTATAAAGACACCTTTTTACAGCTCTACATATAGTTTTGATATCCTGATGAATATATTCAACATAGTAAAATGTTTCCTTAATTGATAGATAAAACTGCACATATGAAGGTTTTACTGCTCAGAATTAAAGAAATACTTTCATTTCCTGCACATAGTGGCTTTTCTGCTACATTATGTTGACATTTACTATTGAGCGATAAAATAAAGACAGTCTGATGGATCAAAGTAATACACGGAACCAGGCTGTGTCCTAATCAATGTTACATTAAATTCTTCAGTTTGATTGAGTGTAAATAAGTGACTCTGCGGATTTACCATGTAGCTGTGCAATTATGTTGACATTTTAACAGCCAAAGCGAAACCTGCCATGGAAACCATTGGATTGCCTAGGTCATTAACGGTATAAATGTGTCGGCTACAAACTGCTACTTGAAATCCAGACACTCGACTGTGAGATGCTGCTTCTCACCCAGAAGAACATATTAGCACATCGTGATGCATAGAGCACCTCCGATTGATATTTGTAGAGATTTCTGATACTACGTTCAAAGCGGACTTTAAATAACATTGTGGCTCAATGGGTACTGAATAATTCAAGACTTTCCTGGTAATAAGTTCCCAATAAAGCTGAAGTGGTGCCCAGTGATTCTGTCAGGAGGGGCATATTAAGGCTGAACGTCAGGCAGATATAAAAGACACGCATTAATGTAGCTCTATATTCATTAATAAATAATTAAAGTCATTTTTTAAGGCAACTGGTGTTAGTACCTTTATTTGACTAGGTAACTGCTTCTATACAGCAGCAATCTTAGAAAAGGAGGGGGTGAGGACTTGGAACAGATCAGAAATAGTGTGCAGAATTCAGATGTGTTGACAGCTTAAATACAAAAAACAGGATTTTGTTATCTCTTGCACCACAGTATTAGATTAGGAAAGGCATGGCCTGCACTGTGATAGAAGGAGCGACCAATGACCTCATAAGTATGCCCCTGCTCCTTCATTGTCCAACCAGAAAACAGGAGTGTGTTCTTGAGCGAACTGCACTACTGCTGCTATAGTAGGGGTCAAGGACCTTGCTGTGCTGTCTGACAGGGTGCTTAAATTGCCAAACTGACTGCACGAATCCTTTGGCAGGTAAAGCAGTTACATATATCAAATTCAAATGTGCACTTAGCGGCTTTCAAATTTAATAATATTTGTCCTGGAAGGATTGTCCAGAAGGGTTCCTTACATCTCTGATATTACTGCAAAGTCCCATTCGCCTACTGTCATAGGTGGGTCTGCCTTTCTTTTTAATCCTTTGAAAATGTAGGAAGAATGAAACTTTAGAGTGAGAATTTCCAGAAATGGCCACTCTGCTGATGAGACCTATCAAAAAACTGAAATAACAGTTTTGGGTTGCTTGACAATTTAATGGCACTTTGATGTTTTACTTCTCAAAACAAGCCATGAACATGAATAGTTGTCACTTTATTGTGCTTTTTATGTGAGTGCCAACAGTGCAACCACATGGGGATCATTGATCACCGTACAAATTATGAGAACACTGCATTTGCCATGCAGATCAATGCAACTGAGGTTAAAAGGTTAAGCCTACATATATCTGATACTGAAGTGCTGAAAATGAATGGAGCAAAATGGAAGAAATTGTTTGAGACATGAGTATAGAACATATTCAGTTTGAAATTTCTTAAGTCAATGTACCTTTGCTCTGAAAATCGAACGGTGACCGTGCATAGCCCAATAGTTGAAAGCGACATGCAAGATTTGGGTATAATTTATTGCAACCAAGAGACGATCGGCCTGTGTACAGGTCAACCAGGGAATCATTAGGAATGTACCTACATTTTTAAAGTGCTTGGTTTTGTAAGTAGACTCTAACCATTTTCTTTTCAATGCAGAAAGGGGAATGCACCTTTGACTACACATGCATCACTTATACACAACTATGTCAGGGAAAGCATTGCAGCAGGCCTTGGTGCTCTGGGGCTACAATCAAAGCTCCATCTACTATATACAGTAAACAGGCAAAACATTGTATTTTCTATTTAGAGCAGTTGCTATCTGAGGGGGCATTAAATGTACTTGTTGGTGGGTGCAGCGTGGTGCGGCGGCAGTAAATACACTGAGTCCAGTTGCAATTAACTAAAGTCGTACTTAAGGAATGGCCCAAAGATACAAACAGCCCAGCTGGAGGGCACCCAACTGGGAACACTCAAAACTCTGTTCAAACTTGTACATTGGAATAGGTTATGATGCACCAACAGAGTCTGTCTCTAGGGGCAGATTGCGGCCTGGCCAATCTGAGCCCAATAGGGAGGATTTCAATGCAGGATGGGGTGTCCCTGGCCTCTCCCTGCTCATCTAGAACCTTTCCCTACTGCTAGTCACTCTTCCTGACAGATGGGTGAACTATCCCTTCGCTATCCACTTGCCAGAAAAAGCATGTAAAAGCTCAGGGGCAGGCTCAGCTGATCCAAGATGGTTGCCAGGGTTACATGAATGCAGAGTAGCCAACCAGGACATTGTCTAGGGGGCCAAGGAAGCCATAGAGAAAACAGGTTTGACTTCCTCTCCAGCTGCAGTACTGCTTCGGCCAAGCACCACCTACAATGAAGAACAGAGACTGCACCTCCCTACATACGTTCTATTTTCTTCCTGCTTTACAAATGCACCATGCTGTGACCCTAAGCTAACAATTCCAAATAGTTATTTATCACATCTACTTTTACTGCCTCCTACTGTCCTGATATGCGCAATATACAAGAACTACTCTTCATAAGATTAAGAAACAAATAGTCCCAGAATGCACTGAATGTGACCTCAATCATTTACTACCTGTCTTATTACACTACCTGTTGTAGTCAGTGGCAGAGAGGAGGAGTCAGTGACTTTCTGCCTCCCTTTTAGCTTGTCACCTGAAACAAGATGTTTTTCCTTTTTATAGTTGGTGGACTTCTGTTCTCAATAGGATGTATTGCCATTTTACAAATTATAGATTCTCAAAGCATACCGGTGTCCTATGTAGGGTAAAAAATGGGTGGCTCACTCCCACCACTGCTAGTTGTCTATCTATATGGCCACACTTTCCTTTTGGGCATACTGGTACATTACTGTGACAGCTCCTGAAACCAGGAACTAGAACATTCTTGTAATGTCACCAGGTGGCAAGTTATCAGGAACCATGAACCAAGCAGAGTCAGAAAGTGCAGTTAAATTCACACCTTCAATTGCCTCCCACCCGCCATATAAGGTATTGATGGGCGGGTGGCGGTTCTTTCATTCTGGGAGGACGTCATATGATGTCCTCCCACTCTAACTGCGCATGCGCGGCTCCGGGGGCACGCAGCGATCGGTGGTGCGCTGTGTCCCTAGGACACAGCAGCTCACCAATCACTGTAAAGAGCCAATGACGTCAGCTCTGTCATGTGATCAGCTGTGTCCAATCACAGCTGATCACATGTAAATAGGAAATGCTGGTTATCGGCAGTCCTCTCCTCCCGCTGACAGCTCGTGAGGAGAGGAGAGCCAGTAATCTGTATTCCTCAGAGGGGACATCTACACTGATCATCAGGGCACTGATGATCTGTGCCCTGATGATCAGTGTAGCCCCATCAGTGTTACCTGTCAGTGTCCATCAATGCCACCTGTAAGTGCCCATCAATGCCACATACCAGTGCCCATCAGTGCACATCAATGCCACATATCAGTACCTACCAGTGCACATCAATGCCACATATCAGTGCCCATCAGAGCTGCCTTTCAGTGCCACCTATCAGTGCCAGTCAGTGTTGCCAATCAGTGCCAGTCAGTGTCACCAATCAGTGCCACCTATCAGTGCCAGTCAGTGCTGCCTATCAGTTCCAATCTGTGCCGCCTAACAGTTCCAATCAGTGCCAGTCCGTGCCGCCTATCAATGCCACCTATCAGTGCCCATCAGTGCCACCTATCAGTGCCATATATGAGTGCTGCCTTTCAGTGCCCATGAGTGATGCCTGTCAATGCCCACAAGTGATACCTGTCAATGCCAATCAGTGCCACCTATCAGTGCCCATCAGTGCTGCCTATCAGTTCCCATCACTGCAGCCTCATTAGCACACATCAGTGAAGGAGACAAATTACTTATTTACAAAATGTTCAGTCTTTTTTAGTTTGCTTAGAAAAAAAATAAAAACCCCAGTGATGATTAAATACCACCAAAAGAAAGCTCTATCTGTCTAAAAAAAATGATAAAAATTTTGTTTGGGTACAGTTCTGCATGACCGCGCAATTGTCATTCAAAGTGCGACAGCGCTGAAAGCTGAAAATTGGCCTGGGCAATAAGGGGCTAAAAGTTCCCAGTAGGCTAGTGGTTATTAATGAAATAGCAAATATAACATAGATCAGAAATGTAGTCAACACAGAAGCCAGGGTTTGGATGCCAGAGCAGGTTATCAGACAAGCCAGAGTCAGGAAATCCAGAAGTCATCGTAGTCAGGAGCCAAAAATCAGGAACAGGAATCGGAAAAGAAGTCAGCCAAACCTAGTTGTGCAAAGGAACAAAGGCAGGACCACAACAGAGATCATAGTCCAAGCAAGGGCAAAGAGGAAATGAGCTAAGCTGCTAAAATAACAAAAAGGGCTGGCTGTAGGTTGGACTAATGAGGCAGGTAATGGTATCCAGGTAAGTCACTGTGGAAATGAGTTGCTGGTAATTAACTGATAGCTGAGCAGCTTCTGAGCACTGAAAGAAAAGAACTGTCCGTTAAGCAGCAGGAGCCCAGCCCTGATACAAGTGCATGTACATGTGAAATTTCTGCCAGTCGTTGTGAGTTTGCTTGCATGCTATCCCAAATGTTGACTGCTCCTTTGGTTACACCTTCCCAGATTCCCTCTAAAACCCATCTTTCCTTTTTCTAATTTGTACACTTGTACAAAAGTTGACATTTTGGTACTTCACTTTGGCTGTTTGTCAGCTGCCTGTCACCATTGTCGCAGACCTGAACATTGTAAACAAGGAATGCATTTTAGCAAAACAGATACCTTTTTATGAAGATGCCTGGCTCAGATTAGACAATCTTCATACTTCACATCTCAAAGGATCCCAAAACACCAATAGTTGACTCAAAGTCCACATAAAATTGTGATACGTTATGGACACTTCTTTTGACACTTCTTTTTTTAACATTGGGTTGGTGACCATTTTGGAGAAGTATTATCTTTATTCTCTGGTATGGATGAGAAACTTGCTGACATGGCTAGCATAGTGAAAGATACCTTCATGTTTGATGACTAGTGATGTCAAAGGTTGACAGAGGATGCCAAAGATAAGAATATTTTTTACAGCTGTTTATGCGGCTATTCATGCAAGTCATGCTTTATGCTTTGCTTTATGAGCTCTTGACTTGAAGCTTTTTTGTTGGCAGAGGCTGGGATTTCTCCCAGTTTTATTAGGCTCAGGCTCATCAATGAATGATACCATGGAGTCTTAATTCTAGTACGGGTCATTACCAGGTCATGGCAGAGGCCAGTGAGGCTGTCACAAGGTTGCTCTTTCCAATGTTTTTCTTTGGTAGAGATAAGGAACAAGAGACAAGACCGAATGATGTGCAATTTTTATATAGTACTATACTGTGTTACTGTGTGTATATTATATATGTGTGTGTGTGTGTATGTGTGTGTGTGTGTGTGTATTTTTTATTTATTTGTTTTAATCATACATATAATATATATATATATATATATATATATATATATATATATATACCGTATTTTCCGGCGTATAAGACGACTGGGCGTATAAGACGACCCCCTACTTTTCCTGTTAAAATATAGGGTTTGGGCTATACTCGCCGTATAAGACTACCCCTCTTCCAACGCACACCAAATAAAAATTAAAAAACATCAGATTTGATTTCAATATGGTATGCTATTTCAGTATGGTATTCCAATGATGGGGTGCTATTCCTCCCACTGACACCAATGATGGGGCACTATTTCTCCCACTGACACCAATGATGGGACACTATTCCTCCCACTGACACCAATGATGGTGCCCCATCATTAGTGTCAGTGTGTGAGGAATAGTGTCCCATCATTAGTGTCAGTGGGAGGAATAGTACTCCATCAGTGTCAGTGGGAGAAATAGTGCCCCATCATTGGTGTCAGTGGGAAGAATCGTGCCCCATCATTGGTGTCTGTGGGAGGAATAGTGTCCCATCATTGGTGTCAGTGGGAGGAATAGTGCCCCATCATTGGTGTCAGATCGAGGAATCATGCCCCATCATTGGTGTCAGAGCGACGAATCGTGCCCCATCATTGGTGTCAGTGGGAGGAATAGCGCCCCATCATTGGTGTCAGTGGGAGGAATCATGCCCCATCATTGGTATCAGTGGCAGGAATAGTGCCCCATCATTGGTATCAGTGGGAGGAATAGTGGCCCATCATTGGTATCAGTGGGAGGAATAGTGCCCCATTTTTGGTGTCAGTGGGAGGAATAGTACCCAATCATTGGTGTCAGTGGGAGGAATAGTGCCCCATCATTGGTATCAGTGGGAGGAATAGTGGCCCATCATTGATATCAGTGGGAGGAATACTGCCCCGTCATTAGTATCAGTGGGGGGAATAGTGCCCCATCTTTGATGTCAGTGGGAGGAATCGTGCCCCGTCATTGGTGTCAGTGGGAGGAATCGTGCCCCGTCATTGGTGTCAGTGGGAGGAATAGTGTCCCAACATTGGTGTCAGTGGGAGGAATACTACCCCATCATTGGTGTCAGTGGGGGAAGGAATAGTATTCCATCATTGGTGTCAGTGGGGGGTGGAATAGTGCCCCATCATTGGTGTCAGTGGGGGGGAATAGTGCCCCATCTTTGGTGTCAGTGGGGGGGGAGAAATAGTGCCCCATCGTTGGTGTCAGTGGGGGGAGGAATAGTGCCCCATCGTTGGTGTCAGTGGGGGGGAGGAATAATGCCCCATCATTAATATCAGTGACACCAATGATGGGGCACTATTCCTCCCACTGACACCAATGACACTTGCTGACCCCTGTTCCAGTATGGTGCTGCTGCAGCCAGCATATGTGGTTGCAGCAGCACCTCTGCACGGCACACTTACTGGCCGCTCCCTCACTCGGTTTTCGCGGGGCCGCTCGGCTCCACCTCCTTGATGGTGATTGGCCGCCTGTGTGCCTTTCCTGAGCTACAGTTCTAGCGGCCAATCACCGGTGAGGAGGCGGAGCTGAGCGGCCTCGCGAACATCCAGCGGCCGAACTGAATGAAGGAGCAGCCGTGTTTCCTGGACTGGATTGTCGTGGGACTGGGACCGGAGCCAGGTAAGAAACAGCAGCCCCCTGCCCACCCCTGTACTTAGTGTCCCTTCCGTTGGAAGGGGGGGGGCGGCGGCACCGTGCCGCCCCCCTAAAAAGTGCCGCCCTGACACCAAGTGTCAGCATGCAGTATACCGGTGTATAAGACGACCCCCGACTTTTGAGAAGATTTTCAAGGGTTAAAAAGTCGTCTTATACGCCGGAAAATACGGTATATATATGGTAATCATTATAAATATACTTACTGTGTATGTCAGTTGTCATTATTATTATTATTATTACTACGAGTTTATATAGCGCCAAAGGGTTTGCTCAGCGCTGTACAATAGGGGGGGACAATACATGGCACAGTACAACAAAGACAGACAGCGTACGAGGGGTAAGAGGGCCCTACTCTTACGAGCTTGTCATGAATAGTAATGATAATAATACACTGTGAGGTTTATTTACTAAAACTGGTGAGTGCAAAATCTGGTGCAGCTGTGCATGGTAGCCAATCAGCTTCTAACGTCTGCTTGTTCAAGCTTTGATAATAGAAAACTGGCAGCTGATTGGTTTCTATGCAGAGCTGCACCAGATTTTGCACTCACAGGTTTTAGTAGATCAACCCCTTTATATTTAGATCACCTGTCCTATGAAATAATATAGCCATTCCTAAAATCATATAACAAAAACAAAGCTTAAAATAGTTGAATAATATATTTTTTTAATTATTATAAAAATAGGGGAACTGCTAGTGTTTACACAAACATACCTTGTAGCTAATTATCATGATCATGCTTTACTGGGCTTTTTATGCCTTCCTCTGGATCAACTTGATTTTCTATTTGCATGCGTGTGTTTTTTTTTCTCTGAACAGGATGAACTTGTGTCTTTTTTCAACCAGATTAACTATGTAACTATGTATTTGACCTCATCTCTAGTTGCCCAGGATTTTCAGCCTTGGCTTCATGTGACTTTGGTAGTTGTTTTCCTTTTTCTACCACCACATGCTCATCAGGGATGAAAAGAGGCTTCCCTTTTAATCAAAGGATGTGAAAAACCCATTTAAAATCGCATCAACCAAATAACCTTTGTTGTTTGTTTAAAGAAGTAAAATCCTCAACTACTGAAACCAACCCCTGGCATCGATTGATGCCAAGCCCGTCTATCTGGAATGGAAACAACTCCACACAATGTAGCTTTTCAATTTGTGTGTTGTTGTACACAGAACCTATCCATCTGGCCATACTTGCGGCAATCTTCAGTCAGCTTTATCCACTTTTGATCCACTTGGGATCTCAAACATTATTGTATAATGTAATCACTAGAAAGTAGGCAGTCTAACACCCATGAGTTTAATTGGCCAAAATAATTTGATCAATTGTGAGGTCAAAATTGAAAAATAAATTGACATCTTCAATAAAGAAGGAAAATTGTGATTAAATTAAAATGGGATGGAAATGGGGAAAAGTAATCTGATTCTTCTACCATGTTCAATCAGGGTAATTTAAGTTTTATATCCGAGTGATAATTCAAAACCACCACAGTAAAAGCCTAGTACACATGTAAGCCGTGTACCGGGGTGGGCTCCCCAGGATACAGTGAAGTCACGAACGAGGAAGGCAACCCCAACACCAGCTTTTGCCACAACAGAATTTTACTTAGATGTGGCAAATAAACACAACCACAAATGCTGGGAACATACAATAAATTTACATACACCCAGCCCAAAGGCTGAGACCCTTGTGCTGCACAGCACGGCGCCTTCTGATGGATGACGGTAGAAAGTGAAGTAATTTATCTACTGGCGGGCACAACTAAGCTGCCACACCTTACCTGTTATTACCCTAAAAGAGCAGGAATCATGTATGGGTGTATGGTATGGGCTAGCCTGCGGTGCAGCACACCAGCTTACAATCTTACACAAATCTACAGTATTCCCCCTCCCATAACTGGTCCTGTAGCATGTGCCTGAGTATTCCTTCTGAGCAAAACGCCAGTCTGGCTTGAGTTTGTGGGATTTTATCAGCTCTCCAATGTGAAATGTCACTTTAAGTTGTGGAGTCCTTCCAATGATCAGTAACAACACTTGTGGCCTGACACAAACAGAGACCCTAACTAACTAACTAACTATAGGCCTGTCTCAGTCTCTGGAGGCGCCAACACTGAAATGAGGTGCGTGCATGATCTTACCGACCCGGGTCTGCCTTGCATTCGCTGGTGATTCAGAACAGAACAAATGTCTCTCCAACAAGCATGCGATCTCATCAGCCTTTCTGGCAGCGATCATCCTTTCTCTGAACAGGATCAGCATCTTGAACACCATCAGCTTCACTAGCTGCAGTTCTCACACCTGGATGCCAACGGATTCTCTGCTCACATGGCTCTTTTCCTTCACCATCATCAAAACATGGCTGCAGTCTCTCTTCCTGTTCACTCAGCTCCCATGTGTAAAACCCCACCCCTTCCAGAATATAGAAATATCTATACAGTCTGAGGCTCTGTTAGAAAAACAGTGACATCTTGTGGCTAAATCGCAGAATGTCAGTAAAACATTTCAAAACATTTAATTTACAATGAGAGCTGTTTCCCCATCTCACACACACAATCAGAACATACCACTTTGAAAGTGATCGTAGGATAATCTGATCGTTAGTACACAGTTTTCATCCGAAATTATTAAAAACATTTTTTCTCATACAATACCAGATCATACTATTTTTGCTTAATCAGTATAGTTTTCATCTGAAAATACAATACAAATACAATACAATACATTACATCACTTCCAAATTTGTATTCTGTCGTAGAAGAATTTTCGTAACTTAATTTCTTCATTTTAGATATGAGGCTAGCATGCAAAAAAAAAAACGGACGATCGTTCATCCAATATTCTCATTGTGTGTATGGACTGCTTTGTGGTTTTCATAAAAAATTAAAGTGAAGGCTTGATGTATAGATCAAATTGCCAGGTATATTGCCAGCTTTAGAAGCTGTTCATGCTTGGTGAACTTTACTGCATGAAAATCCAAAATAGAAATGCCATTGTTTCTTATGTGGATGGTTCACATCTATGCAATACATAGGGGAAGAGTTACTAAAACTGGACCGCTCATAATCTGGTGCAGCTGTGGTCTCCCACAGGACTTTTTTTGTAGTGGGTATGTGGGGGAGCGCATTGAATGTATGTAGTACCAAGGGGTGCTGGGGTCTGTTGGAATGGCTATTGATGATGGCTGCTGGGGGATCTGTTAAGGCTGGAGGGGATCTATTTTTGCTGGGTATCTGTAGTTGCTGGTTAGATCTTTTGTTGCTGGTGGGGGATCTATTGTTGCTAGGGGTAGGTCTTATATTTCTGGGGGGATCAATTGTTGCTTGGAGGGATATACTGTTACGGGAGGGATCTATTGTTGCTGACTGCTGGAGGGTCTGTTGATGCTGGGTGTCTATTATTGCTGGTTGCAGGGGATCTATTTTACTGCTTTTCTTGTTATCAAATTTTATACAAATTATTTAGCACCAAAAAATGATATTCATTTCTGTATTTTTTAAATGGGTGGTACTGGGGGGTGGGTAGGGGTTAAAACCAAGGAACGGTGCTTGGAGGTGGGTAGGGCAGAGGCGAAAGGGTGACTTGGAAAGGGAGAGTTCCTGCACCAGTTCTTTAAGAAAAAAAGTCCTGATCTCCTCTGTTGTGTTTTTAACCGCTTTAGCTCTGCCCCACAGCAGAAATACTGATACAGGGCGGCAGTTGTGCGCAAAATCACGTATATATGTGATTTTGCATTTCCGGGTTCCTGCCGGTGAATACTTACTGGTGATTGCTGAGGATCTCTGATGGGGGGGAGGGAGAACTGTTCGTAAACAAAACAGTTCTCCTCCATGTCAGCTCCTGCACACTACTTTGCATAGCTCTACATAGCACAGCCATGCAAAGCAGTGAAGCACAAACACAGAACATGATGTAAAACAGCACACAGCACACAGTTAACCCTTTTGTTCGCCCCGCATGTTAACCCCTTCATGCTCAGTACCATTAGTACAGTGTCAGTGCTTTTATTAGCACTGATCACTGTATTTGTATCACTGGGGATGTCAGTGACACCAAGTCAGTTCCCCCCAGTGTCAGAATGCCTGCCGCAGTCCCGCTATAAGTCACTATATCGCCACTATTATTAGTAAAAAAAAAGCCCTGTATATATACCGCCATTTGTAAAGGCTATAAATTTCACGGAAACCAATTAATTTATACGTATTGGGATTTTTTTTTTTAGCAAAGACATGTAGCAGAATAGATTTTGGCCTAAATGTATGATGAAATTAGATTTTTCAAATTTTTTTACTGGACATGTTTAATGGCAAAAAGTCAAAAATATTGTTTTTTTTCTCAAAATTGTGTTTTTTTTCTATAGCGCAAAAAAAAAAATAATGCACAGGCGATCACATACCACTGAAAGAAAGCTCTATTCGTGGGGAAAAAAGGATGTAAATTTCATTTGGGTGCAGCGTTGCATGACTGCGCAATTGTCAGTTAACGCAAAGTAACGCAACGCCGTAACACAGAAAATGGCCTGGTCAGGAAGGGGGTAAATCTTCAGGAGGGCAAGTGGGTAAAGGGCAACTATAACAGCCTATTCACAACCAAAATGTTGGCCTTGCCATGTGCGCATGAGGGCATATGTAGGTGTGCATGAGCCCTTGGGTTTCTTCAGCAACTAAATACACTGCAGATCAGCCCTTCCTTGGATTCTTCATTCACTGTTATGGAAGTGAAATAAGACGATACTACACTTCAAGCTTCTTTATCAGTCATTTCAGCAGCTCCATATGTAGAGGAGTTACATGCTGCAAGTAATAATGGGAAAAGCTGTAACATGCAGAGTTACATCCCCAAGGGTGGCGGTGCTCCTTGCAGCATTTAGCAACCTACTGAGTAGACATCCTCCTTCTGTAGTTTTAAACTTGCATGATCTCTGCAGGATAATATGAATATTCTTTTTGATAACATCTGTGGGAAATCTCCGCAAGCGACCTTTATAGCTATCACACCAGCTCTCTGCCTTTCTCGAGTAATGTGGTGTCAAGTATTTAACCAGTGATCTTCCTGTGAATTATGTCTTTGTTTCTCCTCCTCCATGCGCAGAATTGAGTGTTTGATATGCGACTATCAGTGACACATGAGCTGTGCAGAAAAATGAAATGAAAGCTGGTACTTACAGTCGTGGGCAGAGCGATGATCTATTTCTCCTTTGTGACATACGCTTTATAGCATCACCCACCTGGACAACAGATGTAGCAGCAGCTGTTCTGGAACCAAGGGCATTGTATACATTTTTACATGATTTCACTAAAATTAGTCATGTACACCACTCAGATCTTACTATGCAGATTTGTTTTCTTCATTGAATATCATGCAACCAGAGCGCTTTGGATTTTGAGCTTGCCAAGTCACGTGTTAAAGGGGTCCTCGGGTTAAAGAGAAATGTAACAGCTGCTTCTGTGTAGTAATATGGGGACAATAATTGTTCTCTGGTAATTCTGTTCTAGCTAAATGGTTAGTATTAAATGTGAACTCCAGGAAAACCGCTAAATACACAGATGAAATACATAAAGCAGAGCTGTTATACCTGACTAAATAATGTGTATTTCTATCCAGTTCTGAGATTTACACAGCTCTGCTATACAGCACAACCAAGTCAACAAGTCAGCACAGTGGCTAAATGGTTAGCACTTCCATCTGGCAGTACTAGGGTCGTTGGTTCGAATCCCAGCCACGGAGTTTGCATGTTCTCCCTGTGCCTGCGTGGTTTTACTCCGGTTTCCTCCAACACTCCAAAGACATGCTGGTATGTTAATTGGCTCCTGTCTAAATTGGCCCTAATATGTGTATGAATGAATGTAAGTTAGGGACCTTAGATTGTACGCTCCTTGAGGGTTAGGGACTGATGTGAATGTACAATTTATATGTGTAAAGCACTGCGTAAAATTGACGGCGCTATATAATTACCTGAAATAAATAAATAAATAGCAAGTCAACACACTTTTTTTTACCTGAACCCAGGAGCCTGCATTCACTGTATCTCCCAGAGTACACAGAACATGGAAATGCAGTTACTTTAGTAACTATAAACTGCTAAATACTAGACCAAAAAGTTGTGGCCGAAATGAAAAAAAAAGCACCGATACAGGTGCCAAAAAACCCCTCCCCTCGCTGTTGCCGCTGCCCACCCGCTGCTTTGTAGTTCTCAGCCTTACATGAGAAACCATCAATCCCGGCGCTGGGCATAGAGATAAATGAAGGAAAGATGGCCGCCACTCATCTCTACGCCCTTGGAGGACTGATGCAATGTCACTTCCCGTTCTGGCCATTTTTGTTTTTTTTTAAAGCACTAGATCAATGCTTTTTTTTTATCTAATGCTTTACATTGCATGCATTCCTTGCGATAAGAATAAAAGTGATTACATTTTTTTAAAAAGGGACAGTGCAAACCCCCCCCCCCATTAAATAAATAATAAAGTGCCCCCGTCCCCCCGTGCTCGCACGTACTAGTGAGCGCATATGTAGGCCACGCCCACATATGTAAACGGTGTTCAAACCACATACGTGAGGTATCGCCATGAACATCGGAGCAAGAGCAATAATTCTAGCACTAGACCTCCTCTGTAACTTTACACTGCTAACCTGTAGTCATTTTGAAAGCATCACCCATGGAGATTTTTAAGTACCGCAGTTTCACGCCATTTCACAAGCGTGCATAATTTTAAAGCGTAACATGTTGGGTATCTATTTACTTGCCATAACATCCTCTTTCATATTTTACAAAAAAATTGGGGTATATATTGTTTTTTTTTTTTATCCGTGTATTTTTTCTAAAATATATATATTCATTTTTAAAAACTGCGTATTTCGGTTTCAGTTTTTCAGCCATGTACATTTTGAATTTTCGGATTTGGCACCAGAATTTTCATTTTGGTGCACCACTACTAAACACCTTTTCTCATCAGTGGTATATAGCGGTCACTGACTTCTAACAGTGTCTGGCCGAGCACTGGTTCCTTCTTTTGGGAGGAGTTTTCATTTTCCTCTGCTGTGTCCTCTGAGGCTGCATGACCTCTGACCCTCTGTCCGGACAGCGATGATTGGCCCTATGCTGATCACATGCACCCTCCCAAAAAAAACCTCTCTAGCAATACACACCAAACACAGCATGTGCAGACTTGCCACCACTGCTCTGTACTATCAGCAGATGGATTGGGGACAGTAAAAGAAGGGGAGGATTGGAGAAGACAGGCTCAAACAGCCTTTTTACATAATGCAAAGGATTAACTCCTTAGGTTCCACCGTGAGTATAATAAACATGCTTTATTGCTTATACAGACTGATTTAAGTGTTGTGGGTTTAGTAAAACTATTGTACTGTACTTATGCAAGATTTTCTAGGGCATTATTACAATAAAGGCAGATGGACTCCAGTGAATCATCTGCACTTACTTAAGATGGCCATGACCAGAAATGCTATAGGGTGTTTTTCCAAGCGTTTTTTAAAAAAAATAAATCATGGAGACGTGGATGGATGGGTGAGTTTGCTATTAAAAACAATTTAACCGCTTCCCCTCTGCCCTAGAGCAGAAGTACTGCTACAGGGCAGCAGGGCTATGCAAAATCATGTACATATATGTGATTTCCATTCTGGGTAGTGGGCGTGTGTGCGCATCGCCCTGCCCGCGCAGCCATTGGTGGCTACAGATGTCAATCACCAGGTCCCGGCCGGAAATTCCCCCTTGGCACCCGGCGATCACCGAAAAACACTGACAGGGGAGAGACCTGTGTGTAAACAATACATATCTCTCTCCTGCCAGGAATAACATGCTGCTGTGTATTTCTCTGCACAGCAGCATGCTTCCCTAGTAAAACACACACAGCACGCACAGTAAAACAGCACACAGTTAACCCTTTGATCGCCCCAGATGTTAACCCCTTTTTGCCCAGTGTCATTAGTACAGTGTCAGTGCTTTTTATTAGCACTGATCACTGTATTAGTGTCATTGGGATGTCAGTGGCAGTTATTCAGTTCTCAGGCAGTGTCAGAATGCTCACTGCGGTCCCGCTAGAAGTCGCTGATTGCTGCAATTACTAGTATAAAAAAAAAAATTCCAGTATATATACTGCCATTTGTAGACGCTATAACTTTCATGTAAACCAATTAATTTACACGTATTGGGATTTTTTTTAGCAAAAACATGAAGCAGAATGCATTGTGGCCTAAATTTATGACGAAATTAGATTTTTTAAATTTTTTTATTGGATATGTTTTATAGCAAAAAATCAAAAATATTGTTTTTTTTTTCCAAAATAGTTTTTTTGGTTAATAGCGCAAAAAGAAAAACAGCAGAGGTGATCAAATACCACTGAAAGAAAGCTCTATTTGTGGGAAAAAAGGACATAAATGTAATTTATGTACAGCGTTGCAAGACTGCGCAATTGTCAGTTAAAGTATCACAGTGCCGTATCTTAAAAAATGGCCTGGTCAGGAAAGGGGGTATATCCTCAGGAGGGTTTTCAGTTTGTGGTGCTCAAATACAGTTTAGTTCTGCTCTAAGTAACCCCTACAGTTCTCCCTACCCCTTAATCTGTGACTGGACAGTGAAAGGAGAAGCAGAAGACAGATAAGCTTGTCTGTTTGTTTGCCTTGCTCTCTATCCCCACTATCAGCATGCTCCTTGTACTACAACACAACTGATTGCTGCCTTGTGTTGCTTCTCTTCCTCATAGTCCGAGCCCTGCTCTACAGGAACTGTAAGAGGCTTGATACCAAGTCAAATTCAGGCACTTACCCAGCTTGCATTTAGAAATACCCTAAGTATGGGGGCTGATTATGGTAACTAAAACTGGAGCACTCAGAATCTGGTGTAGCTGAGCATGGTAGCCAATGAGCTTCTAACTTCAGCTTGTTCAGTTAAGCTTTAGCAATAAAACTTGGAATCTGATTGGTTTCTATGCAGAGTTGCAGCAGATTTTGCACTTTCCAGCTGTAGGCTCCATGCACATTAGCGTTTTTATAAGCTAAAAATACGCTGTATAAAACACGCTGGTAATAGTGTTTTTAGTAGCTTTTCAGTAGCATTTAGAAGCGTTAGCATTTTATTAGCTTTTTTACCTTTAGTACCTAACCCCCTATGTGTTTATATTTACAAAGCTGCAATCATTTTTACTTTTTATAGCTGCCTGGGATTCAGCTTTGAACTCTAAACTCACACACAGACCCGGAAAGTAAATAGCTATTTTTTTGCATCTGCCCTTTGTTTTTTTAAAAGCAATGAAAGCTGAGACCACACTTACTTGTTACATGTAATGCATTTGCAAGCACAAGAGAACCCTCCCTCACCAAATTTTACAGCCCAACTCCTGGAAAAGTAAACAATCTATGTCTGAACACTGCAAGGATTAAATGCTCGTTTAGGTCTAGGGCACTTGGAAAAGCACTTTTACTTACCCAAACCTCCGCTCCCCTGGCAGACAGTGCTCCCCTATGCTCAGGCAGTGGACCAGTTGGTGACCTCATGTCCATTGCAGAGCTTTGGACCCTGTGTCTTGATGAAGTCAGGGGCAACTGTCTGCCAGAGCATAGGGGAGAAGAAGATGCAAGGACTGGTCTTACAGCATGGAGGAGCATGGAGGAGTATGGAGGAGCAGAGGATCGGGTAAAAAAGTGCTTTTTGCAGTCCTCTAGTCATAAATGAGCATTTAACACTTGCAGTGAGGGGGCAACTCCACTCTAAGGGAGCATTTTTACTTCCCCAGAATTCAGCTGTAAAGAAACTTGGAGGCTGCCATTACTCAACTCTCCTTCTGGAAGTGCTGTTTGCCTGACTTTCATCATGGGGTACTTTCTTCAATAACTGACCAAGCACAAATATACAAATAAGCTTTTTATGACTTTCTCTAATGTTGGCCATACACGGTGCAATAAAACTGAATGATTGAGGTTCAATTTGACAAAATGATCAATGCAACCAAGCGATGAGCGTTTTGATAGTGATGGTTTCCACCATAGACCCAAGTTGATCAGTTGTGATGGAAAAAATTGATTGTACAACCATTTTTTCACCCTTGTGAATTACTTATGATTGATCTACATGTAAATAAACATGTCCCTTAGGGTGTGAAAAAACACCTTCAATCGGTTCCCTACCATCAATTTTTCTTCGCAACAACCGATTAAATTGGTTTATTTGAAACCGTCACTAGCTTTCTCGCATTGCTTGGTAATGCCTTTTTTTTCTTGCTCCATTGATGTCTGGCTTGATTGTTTTGTTAAATTGTCCATCGATCATTCTGTTTTATTGCACTGTGTATGGCCACCATAAGTTTACTGACCTGTATGCGTTCTCAGAAAATACTGAAAACAATTATTATTATTATTATTATTGTTATACAGTATTTATATAGCGCCAAAAAGTTTGCTCAGCGCTGAACATTATAGTGGGAGACAGAACATGAGACAATATAGTAACAATACAATACACGAGGGGTTTGAGGGCCCTGCTCCTTGGAGCTTGCAATCTAGGAGGGAGGGGATAGTGGTACAGGAGGAAATGGCTGGGTTAGTAGTTTGAATTTTATGCGTTGGGCAATCGGAGGCCAGTGGAGGGAATGACAGAGGGGGGTGACGGGTACGGAGCGGTTGGTAAGGTGGATGGGTCTGGCCGCAGAGTTCTGGATAGACTGAAGCGGGGATAGTCTGTGATGAGGTAGGCTGGTGAGGAGGGAGTTGCAGTAGTCGAGTCGTGAGATAATAAGGGAGTGAACGAGTTGTTTAGTAGTGTCTGAGGTTAGGAACGAACCTATTTTGGAGATGTTGCGGAGGTGGAGCCTGCATGAGTTTGCCAGCGATTGGACATGGGGCTGGAGGAACAGATTGGAGTCTAGAGTGACACCTAGAACTTTGGTTTGCGGGTCGGGACTGATGGTGGCATTATTGGTCGTGATGGAGAGGTTAGTAAGAGGTGTGGGCTGGGGGGAAAACTAGGAGCTCGGTTTTGGAAAGGTTTAATTGGCGGAAGTGGAGTGACATCCAGTCTGATATATCGTTCAGTAGGCAGGTGATTCGGGCGGAGACTGTAGGGGTGAGGCGAGGTGTAGAGAGGTGTGTGTGTGTGTGTGTGTGTGTGTGTGTATATATATATATATATATATATATATATATATATACACCATTCTTTTAGATCCAGTGACATAATCTATGCTTTTCTATGCAGTGCAGGCAGGTCATGGCTGTTGGAAGGGCTCAGATGGGTTTTAAACAGTTCCCTGAAAATATCACAACACTCTGCCTCAGTACTCCTCTTAAAGCAGGTCATACTTGGGTCAAAATTTGGCTGTTTCAACATGGACCAACCAAATTTCAATCCATGTATGGGCAGGGTGGTTGTACAGAAACTGATCAGTAGACCGCCTTGTTGAATTTTTGCTGTGCAATCAGTGCTGCCCGCTATAGCCAACAGCACTGATTAGTTTATTCTGTTGTGGAAGTCTCCCCGCTGTCAGAATACAATAGCTCGGTGGGGAGTATTCCCCATCCACCTCAATAGTATGGATGAGGGTGTAGCACCCTTCTAGAAAAGCCAGCGAGAGCTAGTTCTTTTTTTTTTTTTTGTTAGAGGCTGAATACCAGCCTGTTGCAATAGTCAGAGGGTCAGATTTGGGTCAGGGTTAAGAGGCTTTGCAGATCAGCTCACTGATACATCTCCCTGATCTAGAGACTTGGAAAAGTCCCAAAAACCTCAGTGGTCGGGGGTGAAGAGGTCTGCACTCTCAAGGGATTCTGACCAATCCCCAAGCAGAAGGCTTGGCATGGGGTCAGGGCAGCCCTTAAGAGTGATTGAGCCTGCTTAGTAGGAGGGAGAGTTCGGGTGCAAGATGTGAGAGCATGAGCTGGAGAGTAGACCCTGGGAGAAGGCCCAGGGAAGTGGCCTGCCTCCAGGAGAGTTGCTGAAAGAAGGAAAGCTGAACCTCTCTAGCCCCCTGAGAAAGTACCATATGTGGAGCTAAGGAAGGAGCTAGCCCAGCTGAAGGCCTGAAAGCAGCTGCCGACCTGCAACTTATGGAGGAGGGACAGCGAGTACTTCTAAACCCCCTGGATGGAAATAGGGGAGAGGGCATTTGCGTGGGAAACCTGACTAGCCCCAGCTGGACTGTACTTTTAAAGTGTCAGACCCTATATCCCCTTGTCCAGGGATATCTACACCAGGGGAGGCTGACCCTCAATTATTGAAAAAAAACTACAACCCAGTGAATGAAAGGGGCAGGTCTGAACAGTCACGCTATGGAGGAAAGCCCTAGATGATGCTGGACATCCTATAGCAAATAAATGAAGCAGACTCTATCTGACTCTATCTGACACGCTTCTATTGCACACTGTGAAAGGCTCATAATGTACACTGAGTGAGTAATTTCAGTACAGGAGAGGAGCCTGTACAACTGTACAAGACTGAAAGGAAGGATTTCAGCTTTGAAATGCTTGAATGAAAGATGTCTAATAGATTCCTTCATCCACAGTTCGGATCGTTCAATCTTTGCTGCTGTTATTGTATTCTGACAGTTAGCACCTGAGGCTGTCAGAATACCTGTACAGTGACTTCATCCGATTGGATGCAATCACTGTTTGGCTAACAACGTTCCACTCAGCTCCTACAAAAATCAAGTGAAAATGGGGTGGTGCAAACAGGGCCATCTACAGCTCAACTTTCAGTGGATGTAGCAGCAATATTATTTTAAAATAGCCTTTTAGGTCCCGTTCATAGTATGTGAAAGAGAAACACCCAATACATATTGCTTACACGTGTTGAATATTTCAATTCACAGATATCAGGACCAAACAGATATAGAGTTGTATGTCTTCATATACTGTACATGTTTGGTTGGCATTCTGTTATGGCAGGACAAAATTGCCATCAGTGTCTGTTTGTTTACCACCCCACTCAGTGTGTCCCCATGCTGCATCTGACAGCCAGAGCTGACCACAGCCTGCAATCACTTGCTTCTGAATTCAATGTCCATATGAGTCTTAGTTATGGTATAAATCAGTGGTCTCTAAACTGTAACCCGTGGATCAGATGGAGCCCTTTGCTAGCCTTTATCCAGCCCTTGAACCACTATTTCTCTCACTGAAATAAAGCATTATTCCTCCTAATGACGCCAACGACAAGACACCATTTCTTTTACTGACACCAACTTTGGAGCATAATTCCTACTGATACCAAATGATGGGGCCCTAATCCTTCCACCGACAATGAGGCATACTTCTTTCCATTGATTTAAATGTTGGAACACTATTCCTTGCATTGACACCAAAGATGGGGCACTGTTCCTCCCACTGATACCAACGATGGGGCCCTGTTCCTTCTACTGACACCAACAATGAGGCATAATTCCTGCCATTGATAACAATGTTGAAATACTATTCCTTGCACTGACACCAAAGATGGGGTACTGTTCCTCCCACTGTTACCAACGATGGGGCCCTGTTCCTTCCACTGACACCAACAATGAGGCATAATTCCTCCCATTGATAACAATGTTGAAACACTATTCCTTGCACTGACACCAAAGATTGGGGACTGTTCCTCCCACTGATACCAACAATGTGGCTCTTTTTCTACCACTGACAACATCAATGGGGCACTATTCCTCCCATTTACACCAATAATGGAGAACTATTTCTTATGCTGACACCAACAATGGGGACCTATTAATCATCGCTGACAACGATTGGGACCTATTCCTCCCACTGAAACCAATGGTGAGGCACTATTCCAACCAATGACACCAACGATGAGGCATTATTCTTCCCACTGACACCAACAATGAGGCATTATTCTTCCCACTGACACCAACGATGAGGCACTTTTCTTTACACTTACATTACCGGTGGGGCACTATTACACCGACTGATACCATTGATGAGGCACTGTTCCTCCCTTTGACACCCACGATGCACTATTCCTCCTGGTAATACCAATGTTGGAGCACTTTCTACTCACAATGGCCACAGTCTCCCCCCCCCCCCCTTAAAATCTGAGGGACAGCAAACTGGCCCTTCGTACAGAAATTTTGGAGATCCCTGGTATAAATCGTGTGATGTAAATATACAATATGTAAAGTGCTGCATACGTTGTTGGTGCTATATAAATATGTGTACCACATAAACAAATTCATTTTACATATATTGGATCATTTTAGGCCATCCTCTTCTGTGTTACAGCTATACCATTGTAGCGGTGCCCTATATTGTGCCAAGCATGGCATAACATGTTTTCCCTTTAACATTTTATTTGTCCTTTGATATAGTTCTATATTGTTACATTCTTCAGAAAAAAACAACCACTAGTGTTGCAGGTCTCAAGGGAAATTAAAACACGTAGCATACCATTCAAACTGCACTGGGTGGGGGATGTCAGTGCGTACAGTGGAAATCCCAGTAGCACAATTGCTATATTTCAGGTTTTAGATTTACCTCTTATAAAGCAATAAAGGTATCTACTAGGCACATTCTGAAGATTTTTTTCTGGATATTTATATTAAACGTTAATAAGTTATAAGGACAGTGGATGCCTTCCATTTGTATTTACTATAATGCCTGGTTTGCTGACATCAAGTGATAGCAGTGATAGGTGGGTAAGGTCTCAGCAAACTTCTTAGATGTGCAAAGTCAAAGACTGATGCTTGACTGTAAACATGTCACACACATACAGATGATCACCAATCATTTTCTCTTATGGTGTGGGTTCATGTACGTGAGCACTTGCTCTGTGTAAGCTCTCTTTGCAGGGTGAAGGCTTGGTAGACCGTAGAATTTGAATCAACCAGTAGCTGGAGATAAACCCCTTGCTGAGCATTTGTTTTAGCAGCAGCAGTTTGTTGTAAATGAGGTGCCTGATACAAAAATGAAAATGTTAAGCTATCAAGAGATTACAAAATATTCTGTGCAATGTAGTTAGATCTCATGGAACCCTTTGGCTTGCACTGTAGAGAAACAATGAGAGGGAGCGATGGTCAAAAGGTGGTAGTCCTATCTCTTACTGCCTTCCTTTCTTTGGTGGCATATTTAAATGCATTTATATCCTCCAGGTTTATATCCTCCTGGTCCTTTGCACTGGTAAACACATTTCAAGTGCACAAATACAACCACATGGTATTTGTGCTATGCCATGAGTAGCCAGGGCTTTTATGCATAGCTCCCATTTGTCCCTCATTTGGAGGGACTGTCCCTCTTTTGAGACCAAATCCCCCTGTCTCTTGTGCAGCATCAGTTGTCCCTCTTTTTGGTTTGAGGTGTTCACCACTATTCAAAATGCATATTTTCTGGCAATGTTATGCTGCACTAAAAATTTTAGCCAACCTCTACATTAGTGCATTTGTTATTTTGAAAAGCCAATATAAAGGAAAAAAAACACTGGTGTGGTTAAGCAAACCATTTTCTGCATGTTAGATCTTTGCAGTCCGTTTGACTAGGGATATGTCCTTTGCTTACTTACTGAGGTTGATTTACTAAAACTGGAGCACACAGAATCTGGTGCAGCTGTGTATGGTAGACAATCAGCTTCTAACTTCAGCTTCAGTTCATTTAAACTTTGACAATAAAACCTGGAAGCTGATTGGTTTCTGTGCACAGCTGCACCAGATTTTGCACGCTTCAGTTTTAGTAAATCAACCCCACTGTGTGCTAAAAGGTGTCCCTTTTTTCATTTCAGAAAATTGGGCGGTATGGGTGTACAAGATGTGCCTGTATACATATATTTCAAAATGTGAGGGTATTGAGGAGTGAACAGGGTCAATATAATGACATATAAAGAGAACTTGTGATTATACCAAGTGGCATGCATTTGCAATTACAGATCTTTAAAACATTGATTATTCAATATAGGTTTTTACACAGCTCCAACAAATTACGCAGTTGTTTACATCATTCCCTGCTCTCAAGGAGCTTACAATCTCAGGTCTTATCTCACATACATGGGCGTATCATCAGGGGTTGCAGAGGTCACAATTGTGACCCTGTGTTTAGCTCCAGAGGGCCCGTGGCTCCCTGGTGTCATCTTTTATGCTGCATTTTTCTCCCACAAAATCCTGGAGACAGAATCCAGGTCTGATCCGCCTTGTGTCTCCCAGGGCCCTATCTGAGCTCTGCAATTCATTCCCAAGTTTCCAGTTTGCCTTCTCCCCAGACCCCAGTCTACACCCCTCCGCTGCTCTCATTGGCTGGGGAAAAGTCATGTGTGGCGAGTTTCCTGAGCATACAGTGAGTTGCTTCTCTGTCACACAAAACAGTGAGGCAGGAGGAGAGCACTGCCTGAAAGTTGGGACAGGACCACTAAAACTTAGGTAAGAGACACTGCTCTGCTCAGGTCACTCACTTAACATGGATTTTCTGTACCTCCTCACCTTAGGGGTGTTTGCTCATGTGGGACAGCTTGGAGCAGACACACTGCCCCCCACAGCACTTGGCCTGCCAACACTTACAGAAAAATTATTTTAAAAAACCCTTAACACCTCCTGAGGGGCCCCAAGCGGCTGCATGTTCCAGGGACCCCAGATTTTATTATTTTATTTTGTCAATTTGAGCAGCATGGGGGGGATGTCATTACCAGGATGGTGGGGGTCAGGGGGCATGTCATTACCATGTTGGTGTGGGAAGGGGGGAGCATGTCATTACTAGGAAGGTGGGGGGAGGATGTCATTACCAGGATGGTGGGGGGGAAGGGGGACACGTCATTACCAGGATGGTGGGGGTATACCTCTGTGCAGGGGTATTTAAAAGAATTGGAGAGGTATGTCAAAATTGGATAGTTTCTACCCTCTCAATATGTAAATATAACTCTGAAATAACTAATTCGCCACTTGGAGTATCCTGGCATGCAGTGGGATTATTTTGGCATGCGGTGGAAGTGGTAGGTGCTAGTGGGGGGCCCCTGGTCAACTTCTGCATCGGGGCCCACAATCTTCAAGCTACGCCTCTGATCTCATACATATACTAGGGCCAATTAACCTAGCAGCATGTATTTGAAGTGTGGGAGCAACCTCTTGCAAGCACAAGAAGAACATACAAACTGCATGAGGATGTAGTCCTCTTTTGGGGGGTTATGAGAAATGGCCTTCCCCAAACTTGTAGGTAAATCCGAAAAGCAGAAACTTAGATAAGTGGAAAAGTACATTTGATAATAAAGTTGGCAGTGCCTCCACCCAGGGCAGGGCTTCTGTGAACAGAAGGGATTCCCTTCCTGGGAAATTAAGCACTGTTAGTCACTGTGTTGCCCCAGACATAAAGTCACAAGTCATTTATGTTTCCATCTCTGTTTGCATGAAAACTGATTCTACCTACCTACCTACCACCGCCTCCCCTATCTACAGCCGCCGCAGAGAGAAGCGAAGCAGCAACCACCCCCACCGGCACCGAGAGGGTAAGCCACTGCTACCACATCTGCTTCCCTGCTCCCCACCATGTACCACACAGCCATACCCCTGCCACCACTCAGCCCCGGGCCCCGTCCAATCCGGTGGAGGCGGGCCTGCTACGCGGCCTCCAGCACCCCCTGACGCCAGGCCATACAACTCCTACGATCGCCGGACCCTACCGCTCCCACAGACGCTGGGCCCCTTAGCACCCTCATTCGCTGGCCTGCAGCATCCACACGCAGTGGCCCACAACACCCACTGACGCTGGGCCCTACTGCGCCTACCAACGCCTAGCCCACTCCACCTCCAGACTTCGGCCTACACCACCTCCTGATGCCGGGCCCTCAGCACCTCCTGACGCCGGGCCCTCAGCACTCCCTGACGCCGGGCCCTCAGCACACCCTGACGCCGGGCCCTTAGCACCCCCTGGCGCTGGGCCTACAGCACCTCCAGACACCGAGCTGTCAGCACCTCCAGACACCGAGCCGTCAGCATCCCCAGACGCCATGCCCTACAGCACCCCCAGACACCGCTCCCTACAGCTCATCCAGTCACCGAGCCACTGTACCCACTGACGCCGTGCCACAGCACCCACAGACGCCAGCCTACAGTACCCACAGACTGCAACTAGCCAGCTGCTGATCCAGCCGCCCACCACTCTCACTCTCCTCCTACAGATGGACACAGATGAACTACGCCACAACGTGACAGACTCTCCGCATCATCACGCCCTGATATGAAACCTCTCACCTCCCTGATCTGACCAGCACTCCGCTCACCCTAACATGCCACCCGCACTCCTCCTCCTCCTCGTATTACTCTCCTCCATTCCCAAAATCGCCTCCCTCTACCCTCCTACTCCCCCAAAACAGCTCTACATTGCTCCTTCACTTCTTCCTTCTCCCCACTACGGCTCCCACCACCTCCTCCTAATACTCCACTCTCCCGCCGACCCACGCACCACCACTAGCGGATCCACACGCTCCTGCACATCCCGTTCCCATGCCACCTTCCTCACCCTTCTCCTAACCGCCGGTGACATCTCCCCGAACCCTGGCCCCCCACCTCTCCACTCCCCCTCTAGGCACCCTCCTGCTCTCGCCAGCCGCCGCAACTCCCTCAACCTCATACCCGTCCCCCTCCTCCCCGTATCCACCCATCCTCTCTCGGTTGCACTCCTGAACGCCCATTCGGTTTGCATCAAGCGCACCGCCATCCATGACCTCTTTGTCTCCCACTCCCTCAACCTCCTAGAGGTCACCGAAACCTGGATCCAACCCACTGACTCCACCTCCCCTGCAGAACCCACCTATGGAGGCCTCTTCTGGATCCACTCACCCAGACCGAGTGGTCGCAGAGGCGGCGGGGTCGGCATGCTCCTGTCACCGCTGAGCACCTTCCAGGTCCTCCTTAACCCCCCCTCCCTATCCTTCTCCTCCTTTGAGGCCCACTGCATCCGGCTCTTCTCTCCCATGACTTTGCCGCCTTCTTCCTCTCCTCTGAGCTACCGATCATCATCCTCAGGGACTTCAATATCCCCATCAACGTCAACAACCCGGCTACTTCCCAACTGCTCCTAACTTCCTCTTTCGCGCTCACACAGTGCACACAGTCCTCCACCCACACCGATGGGAACAACCTGGACCTCGTCTTCCCCCACCTCTGCACCCTCCACAACTTCACTAACACCCCCTTCCCCCTCTCTGACCACCACCTCCTCACATTTTCCATCTCCCCCTCCTCTAACCCCCCCCCCAAAGCGCCAAACCATCACCAGCCGTAACCTCCACATTCTGAAACCGGCCCATCTCCACTCGGCAGCTGACCATCTGTACGACAGTATCCTTCCACTGTCATGCCCTGACCTGGCCACTACTGCGTACAAAGACTCACTGTCAGCTGCCCTAGACTCCCTGGCACCCCTATCCACGCGTAACATCAGACCCCGACCGCTTCAACCCTGGCAGAATGACCATACAAAATGTGTCAGGGCTCCGGGAATGACCAGAGGTGTGCGGACCGACACAGGGAAACACAGACTTCAGGTATAGCGTGTAAAACAATATAATTTATTAAGGCAACACAAACATAAACGCAGTGCAACAAACCAAACCCAAAACTAACACAAATACGTACAACAAGGTGCAACAAACCCAAACCTTAACTGATATATATATATATATATAAATATGGAGCACAACGTAGTCAGGCGGGCCGGGTCGGTAGCTAACGGGCAGACAAGGTACAAGGAGTAGGCAGAAGATTTGTCAGGAGTAGCCGAGGTCAGTGCAGGCAGAGTTCAAGCAGAGTCAGGATCAAGCAGGAAGCAGACAGGATGCAGGTACAGGGGCTCATGGGAACAATACACCAAGGCCCTGACTGCAGGCCTGGCCATTCCTTAAATACACCTCCTGCAATCAGCCTCAGGTGATGGCTTGATTGCAGGAGTGAGCTTCTGGCTGCTGAGAGCACCCGCTGGCCAGCCCTGGTACTGCAGCCCACAAGGCAGGTGAGTCCCATCACCATTGGCGAATCCATTCCTGACAAAATGTCTCAAACGACGCAGTCGCGCGCTGGAGCGATTATGGCGCAAAAGCAGATCCCTTCGTGCATTCTCCCTGTACAAATCCGCCTTCCTCACCTACACCAGCTCCCTCCACGCCGCCAAGCAAGCCTATTTCGTAACCCTCATCAACACCCTCTCCACCTGTCCTCGCCGGCTCTTCTCCACTTTCAAATCCCTGCTCTCTCCCCCCCCCCCCACCTCCACTCAGTACCTCACTCACCGCCCACGAGATTGCCAGTGATTTCCAAAACAAGATTGACACAATCCATAAGGACATTGTCAATTCACAATCTACCTCTCCACCTAGCCTCCCTCCCTCCATCACCCCCTCAACTCTCCCCTTGCAACCGCACCGCCCCCCACCATACCTAACGCCCCGCACACTACAACCTCCCCAACACTCCGCTCCTTCAGCCCTGCTACCACTGAAGAGGTCACCAAGGTCTTCACTGAAGCCCGCTTCACCACTTGCCCCCTGGACCCTATCCCCTCACAACTCCTCCAGTCACCTCCCTCCTCCATCATTCGCTCCCTCACCCACATCTTCAATCTCTCCCTCTCTACTGGCACATTCCCCTCCACCCTAAAGCACGCATACATCACCCCCATACTCAAAAAACCCTCTCTTGACCCCACGGACCTAAACAACCTTAGACCCATCTCCCTGCTGCCACTCACTTCCAAGCTCCTTGAGCGCTTAGCCTACAATCGCCTAAGTGCCCACCTCACTGGTAACAACCTCCTTGATCCACTACTGTCTGACATCTGTCCCCTACACTCCACCGAATCCGCCCTACTTAAAATCACTAACGACCTGCTAACCGCCAAAGCTAATGGCCACTACTCAGTCCTCCTGCTCCTCGACCTCTCCGCGGCCTTCAACACAGCCGACCACCCCCTCCTCCTTACTAAACTGCACTCCTTTGGCATCAGGGACGCTGCTCTCTCCTGGTTCTCCTCCTACCTATCCCAACGCTCATTCAGCGTTACCTATAACGCTGCCACCTCCCCCTCTCTCCCCCTCTCTGTTGGTGTCCCCCAAGGCTCTGTCCTTGGACCCCTCCTCTTCTCCATCTACACCTCCTCCCTTGGCAAACTGATACATTCTCATGGCTTCAACTATCACCTCTATGCCGACGACACATATCAGACTGGATGTTGCTCCATTTCCTCAAGTTAAACCTGTCCAAAACCGAGCTCCTAGTCTTCCCGCCAGCCCGCGCCCCCCCCATCCTCTCCATCACGACTAGCAACGCCACCATCAATCCCACCCCACACCTCAAAGTCCTGGGTGTCACCCTGGACTCAAACCTTTCTTTCCAACCTCATGTCCAATCACTATCAAAGTCATGCAGGCTCCACCTCTGCAACATCTCCAAGATACGTACGTTCCTCACCCCAGACACTACTAAACAACTCGTACACTCCCTCATTATCTCACGCCTGGACTACTGCAACTTCCTTCTCACTGGCCTACCCAAACAAATGCTATCCCCACTCCAGTCTATCCTGCACTCAGCGGCTAGACTCATCCACCTCACCAACCGCTCCACATCTGCCACCCCCCTCTGCCTATCCCTTCACTGGCTCCCGATTGCCCAACGTATTAAATTCAAACTACTAACTCTGACATACAAAGCCATTCACAACGCTGCCCCAAACTACCTAACCGACCTGATACCCAAATACCACCCTACCTGTGCCCTTCACTCCTCACAGGACCTCCTACTCTCCAGCTCCCTGGTCTCCTCCTTCCATGCCCGACTACAGGACTTCTCCAGGACTTGCCCCATCCTCTGGAACTCCCTACCCCAATCCATCAGACTATCACCTACCCTCCTCACCTTCAGGTGCACCCTGAAAACCCACCTCTTCAGGGAAGCCTACCCCGCCCCCACCTAACAACCGATCTCCTCCACTCCTCCTACCACTCCATCCCCCACAGCCACTTCCTCCTGTACCACTATCCCCTCCCTCCTAGATTGTAAGCTCGAAAGAGCAGGGCTCTCGAACCCCTTGTGTATTGTATTGTACTGTTTTGTCTCATGTTCTATTCCCCCCGCTATTGTACAGAGCTGAGCAAACCCTTTGGCGCTATATTCCTAGATTGTAAGCTTGAAAGAGTAGGGCCCTCTTACCCCTCGTACGCTGTCTGTTTTTGTTTTACTGTGCCATGTATTGTCCCCCCTATTGTACAGCGCTGAGCAAACCCTTTGGCGCTATATAAACTCGATGTAATAATAATAATATAAATACTGTATAATAATAATAATAATCGATTCTACTTTTTAAATTTTGTCAGTCTATATGTTGCTTTTTTATAATAGTGTAGAAATTATAGACAAATGTTAGATTGTTCCAGACCTGATAGGGGGTTGTTGCATACCACACTGCCCCACAATTCAACAAGGACCACATGGAATGTAGATAAATCTATTAAATATCCAGGACCACTCTTGCACATCATAAACACAGCTGACATTAAAAGTACAACCCCCAATCATAAAGGTTTTATTTTCATGGTCCCAGGATAAATGATTGATCCCAATGTATTCACCCTTAGGCACATCCACACTGATCAAACTGTGCACCTGCACCTCTTCTAGTGAATAGGGGGAGGAAATACTGGTTACATGAGCACAGCATATTGCTTCAAATGGTAAGATGACTTTATTGAATCAATTGAATTTAAATAAAAATTGGGCAAGCTAAAAAAAAGACATTTCCCAGTAGAATTGACTAAACATGTACAAATTATTTTGTTCAGCAAAAGTCAGGCATTGTTCTTTGTAGATGATCAAGATAAACGTCATGTCACATAGCTGCAACTTATAGCTTCATCAAGTGAAGCTTCATCATTATTGCCATCAGTTTGGATATGGTGGTGGTTGTGCGTTCTTGGAAATAACCAAATTTGCAAGCCATGGCTACTGATTCTCCAAATGTTCATTGAGCTCATGAAATGGATAAAACCTTTTTTCTTATTAAAATGACAATTTGTTTTACAGTAGAAATCCATTGAAGGATTGCTCCCTTTTCTTAGTTAAAGGGTTAGATAACTCAAAACTATTTAATTTTTTTGTAGATGCCAAAGAATAAAACCACCCAACAATTTCCTTAATTACTCAGGAACTCTGCTGGTGGAATATCTGCCCTTGAGGTCTTGGATCTGAATGCATTTTGCGGCCATTACTGAGGGTTTCTCACCCTCCCTGTTGGTTTTTAAAAATTGTATAACTTATGGAGCATGCAACACGAATTGCTGGACAATGCAGTGGTAAGCTGGAGCACTCAAAACTCCCATGTAGGCAGAAACAAGAGCTTTGATAAGCAGATCTCATGGTTTTAGTATCCAAGACTTATGAGAAACTGGAAGTGGATTCTGTCACTAGACTCCAACTATAAATAAAATACACTGCCTCTCTGAATTGTATTATATACTCCCAGTGTACTGAACCTGCAGAGCTTCTGTCATTTCAACGCACATTGGGGGGTATTTACTAAAACCCAAGAGTGCAAAATCTGGTGCAACTTTGCATAGAAACCAGTCAGCTTCCAGGTTTTAATGCCAAAGCTTATATGAACAAGATGAAGTTAGCCACTTATTGGCTACCATGCACAGCTGCACCAGATTCTGAGTGCACCAGTTTTAGTAAATCCCCTCCATGATTTGTTACCCATACAATTCAGCATTATTATATAGAATGCCGAAATGTTTTGTATTTGATGAACAACTGTATGAGCACCTTTGGTAATGTTTGTGTATTGTCATCCATACCGTATATACTATATATATTTATGTATCAAACACTGGACCAGAGTGATTCTGAAGATATGCGTACACATTACCAATACCCATGATTGTGATATCTATGGTTTATCATAAAGAGCATAGCTGCAGATCTCTTTGGAGATAAAAGGCTGTTGGCTGCAGAGGTTTTTTGTGGCCAATATCCAGCTGTTTTGCTACCATAACAATGGTAGATCTCATGGTTTTAGTATCCAAGACCTATGAGAAACTGATGATGACTGATATTTATCAAAGCATGCATACAAGCTTCCATAATGTCTGCTAAGAAGATAGTCAATGTCCCTAGGTAGTTTTAAACTGGATTTGTTTTTCGAACGTTTGTATGGAAATTCAGAAAAATAGTTCGGCAGAGCATTCAATAGTAACATGAAAGTGTTTCTAAACCCAGGACCCTGCATTCGCTATGTCTGGTCTCCCACAGTACACAGAATATGGAAATGGAATTATTTTAGTAAATATAAACTGCTAAATACTTTTTCTCATCAGCAGTTAGAGCAGTCTTGTGACTTCTATCATTGTCCAGCAGAGCACTGGTTAAAGCTTGTTGGAGGAGTTTTCATCCTCCCCTGATTGTCCTATGAAGCTGCAGAACTCCTAACCCTCTGTCTGGACAGTGAGGATTGGCCCTGTGCTAATCACATGCACTCTCCCAAGAAAAAACCCCCCAGCAATATACACTAAACTGAGCATGTTCAGCTTCCCCAAGGCTCTGTTCTATCCGCAGATGGATGGAGGACAGTAGAAGAAGAGAAGTATCATAGCAGACAGGATCAAACAGTCGTTTTTGCACAATGTGGAGTATTAACCCCTTAGGTTCCACAGTGAGTATAACAAGCATGCTTTACTGCATATACAGGCTGAGTTTACTGTTGTTGGTTTAGTAACAATTTAAGGACTTGACAAATTTCATATAAAAACCTTGAAACTTTTAATTTGATTGTCATGCCAATGTTTTGAATTCTTTTGATTTCTGGATGCACATGTGCACTAGATCATGTACGATTTTTCACGAATACCACATTCACAGTTAGAATTTTCTTCACTTCAGAAAAATCATCAATTTGACCCCATTAACTATTAGAAAAATGGAGTTATGGTCAGACAATTTATTTTTCCAAACGAAAACCCTGCTAGCTTAATAGTGGACTACTCATAGAAACGGACAAGTATGACAACAATTGTTGGCAAAGCAGATGTTGTTTCTCTGTCACCTCTGTGAATGGATACATGGAGAGGTGCAATTAGGTAAACAATAGATTACACAGCATGATCAATTGCAAATACTGTATTTCAATAAAGAAGCAAGCCTTGCTTTATAAATTGCATGCCTCCAACAGCTCTTTATGTGATTTTGTTGAAGGATCCAGCTATTGTTTTTTCATCACACTGCTGTAGCGTCACAATGTAGGTCTCTTGTTTGTTTGTGCTCCGCTGAAACCGTAAATGAAGCCTCATATGTCCTTGCCTTCTAGATTAGATCAAGACCTCTCAGAGGTCAGGCCTGTGAGCCAAAGGTCATATGTTGTCTACTTTACGTGACTTCTCTATTGTTATTATTTTAATTGCCTTATTTTGACTGTCAGGCACAGATGCTGAGTGGGTGGAATCAGGTTTAATCTTGCTAGTCTAGCATATCATTTCAGTCCCATCTTCCCAACTAAATCCTGTAGCTGTAATGCACTTCCATTATAAACTCCTACAGAGACGGGCTCAAACACCAACCGCAGACTGACATCACACCGTATCACTGCATTATCTCTGCATCCGTTACTGTTACATCCATCCATGAGTGTAAACATGTTAATTCAGTACTAGAGATTTCTGCATGTCCTGAAGCCATTTCAGGGACATACAATACAATCGTTGTACATAATTAACTTTCATATAAGTGAGCATGGTGACACCACAGTGTAAAATTTGCATTATAATTTATTTAGAAGGAGGTAAAATATTCAAGAGTGATGACACAAGGTGATGCTGTGCCATGTTGATTTACTGATGAACAACAGATAAAGATTCCAAACTGTCTCTGTAGCTAACAGTCACATGACACCGATATAAAGATTATACATGTGTTGTGTATATACATTCATATACACACACATACAAGCCCAACTTCAGGATCAGCAACCCCCCCACCCACCTGTCTAACTAACTGCTGGTATGAAAAAAAAAACCAAACTATCCAGTTGGTTTTCGGTTGTAAAATCGTACATACTCTAAAGCACAAAAAAATGAACGAAGCCAGCGCTCAAATCTTCATGCTGACTAGGGGTACTGTAAAGCTACGTTCACACTAGCTTTGTCAGCAGGCGTCAGACAGGCATTTGGGAAACGTTTTTAACGCTTCTCAAATGCCTATGAAAATTCTGCACATGGCAGCACGCAGTGCTGTTCACACTGAAGCGTTAGCGTCGTGTCGCGGCAATACTGACGCCTCATGTCGAGTCAGGAGGAGTTGAAGCCTCCTATTCAAGTCTATGATGACGCTCTTCAAATGCCTGGCAGGCGTTTGCAGAGCATTAATACCATTTAACTTCATTATAGGCGTTTGTGGTGCGGTTTTAACACTTGGCAAATGCCTATCAGCTGCCTCAAAACCGCATATAGGGCATTTGGGGAGCATTTGAGGAGCGTTAAAAACGCTTCCCAAACGCCTGTCTAACGCCTGACAAACGCTATAAGGGCGTTTGGAAAGAATTAGAACTAAAGTCAAGTGTGAACAAGCCCTAACTGTCATTCATTGAGGTGCGACCTTTAGAAGATCAGGAAATCTTGATTCTGGTAAAGAAAAGCAAAACAGGGTGCACTTTCTGAAGAAGGGAGCACGTCTCCTGAAACGCGTTAGCTTACCTCAATAAGGGTCTACCGTCACTTTGGACCGTCACCATTGACTCTTTATCTCTGTATTTATCTCCCTTTGGTTTGTAGATATGTATTTTTATGCTTTTAAATAAACTCGTGTTTCACCATAGTAATGCGCCCTGTTTTGCCATACTCTACGTGAATCCAAAAATTCAAAACACTGGCATGATAATCAAATGACAAGTTTCACGGTTTTTATATGACATTCTTCAAGTGCCTAATGATACTATTGAATGCTCTGCTGAATGATTTTTCTGAATTCTGTGCAAACATTTGAATGAATTTCACTGATGTATGGCCAGTTAAAAACTAGCTAGGGGCATTGGCTGCCAGTTGCATCTAACCTCAAAATGTATCTTCTTAGCAGACATTATGGAAATGTGTATGCATGCTTTGATAAATATCAGTCATTAAGTGTTCTTGCATGGCAAGACCACTTCCTGTTATCTCACATATATATTCTTATTATTATAGCCAAATTCACCACCCTAACTCCTCCCACAGTTTTTACACTACATAGACAGTAATATACTGAAACGTGCGGATTGTTCCCGATTGGTGTGCTATTACTTTGTGTAACGTTTCGCCGAATGGTTCACAAAATATCGTTGTTTTTGTGGTGAAATAGCTGAAAAATCAGGAGAATATTTCTAAACTGCCACCACTCCCTCATTTTCAAGCCCACCTACACAAATCTTATATCAAAACGTTCAGCTATCCCTGCTGCCACTAAAAATGTCCACAGCTAAGCCATAGTCCTGATAGTTTTCACAATATGACCATTTGTTTGCAACTCACGCTGCCCATTACATTCATTGAAACTCCACTCTAGCCACCTCAAATTTGAAGGGCAATTTCTAAACTGCGACTGTGCCTTCATTTTTAATATTTCAGAGACATACTATGCATCAAAATGTAGGTCTGGGTCTTGTGATTCTCACAATATAAAGCTCTTCGGTGTAGGATTTTTAAACTACAACCGTATGAAGATGGCAACTGCCAGTGAAGTGAGCAAGTTGGAGCAGTTTGTTTTTAACCACTCTTCTCTGCCCTTGCTGTAGAGTGAGTTGCCATACGAACCCAGGTGTGTGAGCAGGCAGCAGAGTGACAAAAGCTAGAGTTTACTATCTTTACTTACTCCAAACACTCCACACAGTTACTCTACCCACTCCATAAAGTTACTCTGCCCAGTCCAACCTTTTCACAGTTACTCCAGCCACTCCAACCACACAACAGTCACTCAAGCCACTCCACCCACTCCAGTTGTAGACTACTGGTGGAGGCAAGAACACTTCACACAATTTCCCCAGAAATTGTAGCTTTTCTAGTTATTATTATTATTATACAGGATTTATAGAGCGCCAACAGTTTGAGCTGCGCTTTACAATATAAAGGGAGACAATACAGTTACAATACAATAAATTACAAGAGGGTTAAGTGGGCCCTGCTCATAACAGTTTACAATCTGCTAGGGTGGGGCAGGTGGTTTGGGGGATGAGCTGATGGAAGTGTTAATCATTTAGTTGAAGGCGTGATAGACTTCTCTAAAGAGATGAGTTTTCAGGGATCACCTAGTAGGGGATAGCCCGACAGTTTGAGGTAGAGAGTTACAGAGGATGCGAGAGGCTTTGGTGAAGTCCTGGAGACGAGCATGGGAGGAGGAGACAAGGTAGCCTAATAGCAGGAGGTCATGAGAGGAGCGGAGAGGACGGTTTGGGTAATATATGGAAACAAGATTGGTGATGTAGCTTGGGGCAGAGTTGTGAATGGCTTTGTATGTTATCAATAGCTTTGTATGTTTTTTTATATGAAATTCTTCAAACCCCTAATGATACTATTGAATGCTCTGCTGAATGATGTTACTGAAATCTGTGCAAACATTTGAATGAAACTTAAGTGATATATGGACAGCTAAAAACTAGCTATGGACATTGGCTACCAGTTGCATCTAACCTCCAAATGTATCTTCTAAGCAGACATTATGGAAGCTTTTTTGCATGCTTTAATAAATACTGGTCATTATTAGTATTATTATACAGGATTTATTTAGCGCTTTACAATATAGAGGGAGACAGTACAGTTACAATACAATAAAATACAAGAGGGTTAAGTGGGCTCTGCTCATAACAGCTTACAAGCTAATAGGGTGGCGCAAGTGGTACAAAAGTTTATAACTGTGGGGGATAAGGTGATGGAAGTGATAAACGTTTAGTTGGAGGCGTGATAGGCTTCTCTGAAGAGATGAGTTTTCGGGGATCGCCTGAAAGCAACCAGAGTAGAGAATAGCTGGACAGATTGCTGTAAAGTGTTCCAGGGGATGGGAGAGGCTCTGGTGAAGTTCTGGAGATGAGCATAGGAGGAGGAGACAAGGGAGCTTGAGAGCAGGAGGTCATGAGAAGAGCGGAGAGGACAGTTTGGGTGATATTTGGAGACAAGTTTGGTGATGTAGCTCGGGGCAGAGTTGTGAAAGGCTTTGTATGTTATCATCATAGGCACCATTGTTGTGGTAGCAAAACAACCGGCTATTGGCCTAGAAATTCCAATGCAGCCAACAGCCCTTTATCTCCAAAGAGATCTACAGGTATTGTCTTTATGATGCCCCATAAATAAAATCAATCATGGGTATTGCTAATGTGTAGGCATACATTCAGAACCACTCACACCCAGTGTCTGATATATAAAACATTTCTATATACCCAGTATGGATGACATTGAGCACATTTTACTAAAAATGCTCACACTCTACGCATTGGTTTGCAAAATATAAAACATTTCAGCATTTTGTGAAATAATGCTAGATTGTATGGGTAACAAAGAAATAACGTGCTCTGAAATGACAGAAACTCTGTAAGTTTAATACACTTGAAGTGTCAAGGGTCTTCTATTGCTACCAGGCAACTGCTAGATATGCAGATACATATGAACAGTGGTGGTCAGCCATGGATAATGTCAGCCTGTCATTGCTTTGTACAGGCTTCTTAGCCACAGTTGTTCATACTGTATACCTGTGATTTCCAGCCACAGGAACCTGCTGATTCTTGGTGCAGGAATTCGCTGCCCAGCCCTAACCACAGGTGTGAGTAAAGCCTTACACTGCCCTGTTTCCAACATTCCTTTAGAAAGTGTTTTGGAATTTTACACCTTTGTTTCAAAGTAATAATTGAACATATGTATTATGTAACCCACATACAAACCATACATATACTGTAGATGGAAATAACGTTCTGATTTATTTTTGTCTGTAACCAATAACTGTCACTGTGCACACCAGACACCACTCCGTTTATGTCTAAGTCCCCTGGCCTTTTGTCATGTATTTAGAAACATGATGCTTGGGAAGGATTCTGCTTGCTCTCCTCCTGCTTGTAAAGTGTTATCTTGTTTTACAGTTACATATCTGTGTATGTTCTGGGGAATTAGACACATACGAAATATCCCTATGTCATGTCTATAAATCGGTCATATTTTTTCTTTTACAACTACATTCTTTCATAATTAGCAGAATTCTCTTGAGTCCTTAAATCAATGGAAATGACATATACAATTATACTGAATATAAAACTCTCTAGTTTTACAAGTTATTTTCAGAATCCCATAATATACACAACGACAATGCATCATGGTAATTAACTTTATGCATATGCTTATGTAAATTCACACAATTAGTGAAAACAGCGTGTAGAAATATACATTTAAAGCTGAACCCTTGGGTAAGCACATATTGTCTAGATACAAGAGACATGTATTCTTATTTGGATATTTTGTACTTTGTGTATTTCTTCCAGATCTGTGCTATAAAGACCAGTCAGAGCTGCTCTTTCTTCTGGTGCAGAGTGACTGGTCTTGTATCCACCCCCTCTTGTAGTTTCCAGAAGGCAGTAGGTGGAGCCTGCTGGCTTCCTCTGACAGATCTGCTCATAGGCTATGTGCAGCACAGTGATGTCACTGCTAATTTAACAATGGAATCTGGGTTTGCAAAGGCGTATGGTGCTTTCAGAATAGATTATATCCAGTGTGGTTGGGACCTCTGGTTTGATCAGTAAAAGTAGACTTTTTTCTCATTTGGTGGGCAAAGTAAACGTGAAAACATATTTTTTTTTAACAATCTGAAATGTATGCATTTTTTTGCTCCTATACTTTGTTTACTTGTTTAAGTATTCACTTAATTTCTGGAAGGTTTTACCCCCTTCATGACCAGGCCATTTCTTGCTATTCGGCACTGAGCTATTTTAACTGGTGATTGTGCGGTCATGAAACACTGTACCCAAATGAAATTTATATGATTTTTTTCACACAAATAGAACTTTCCTTTGGTTGTATTTGATGACCACTGGGTTTTTTAATCTTTTATTATATAAACGAAAAAAGACTGAAAAAAAAACCCTAATAGTTTTTATTTTCTGTTGTAAAACATATCCAATAATAAAAAAATACAATTTGTTCATAAATTTAGGCCAAAATGTATTCTGCTACATGTCTTTGCTAAAAAAAAATCCCAATACGTGTAAATTAATTGGTTTACGTGAAAGTTAGAGCGTCTACTAATGGTGGTATATGTATATATATATATATATATATATATATATATATATATATATATACTGAATTTTTTTTTTTTATACTATAAGCGGATTTTTATTGGTTTGTGTGAAAGCTATAGCTTCTACAAATGATGGTATATATACTGGAATGTTTATTTTAATACTAGCAATAGCACTGATCGGCGACTTACAGTGGGACTCTGATAGTGCGGAAGGCTATCTGACACTAACTGACACTTTGTGGTAACTGGCTAACTCACACTCACATCACCAGGAAACCCTAAAGAAGTCACGTGATCTGATGCAATGGGTTGGGAGGAGTCGGTGATGTCACACCGTATACCCGTATTGTGCAGGTGGCCATCTTGTTGAAGGTTATCCCATTGTAAAAGCCCTACACTGCAATATAGGAAGTTTTTTTAAATAGAAATAATATATTTTTAGCAGAGAGCACTATATACTCTTCTTTTCTTTGAGCTTTTTATTATCCTGGACTTTTTGGAGGATGGAAGTGGATTGTGGAGCTATTGAATACTGAAGTGGAGATCGCAGTTGTGGCTTATTAGAACCCCAATTAAAGGGGAAGGTGCATATGACCTAATTACAGTCAGGTCTGGTCACAAGTTCTAAAGTTCTTGAAGATTAGCATTTTGGAAAATTTATAGTGTACACACGGTCGATATCAAGTACACGTGGACAATTATTTGTTTGTGGTTTAATATTATTTATTTTATTTTTAGAGACACTTTGAGGATTTAAAGGAACGTACACAGACATTGTCCCTTTTTTTCTTGCTTTATTGTGTATTATGCTGCCTGTGTATTTTGGTTTTCACTTTATATTTATTTGGGCATATATTCACACGATACACGTTTGCTAAGTACTCTATGGCACTATTTATATGTTTTCTAGTGACACTAATACAGAGATCAGTGCTAATAATATATACTGCCACTGTACTAATGACACTGGCTGGGAAGGAATTAACATATAGGGGGTTAACTATGCACCTAACAAGTGTAATGTGTGCTGCTTTTACTAAGCAATGTCACTTTACAGGGAGAAAAAAAACAGCTACATCGTTGCTGTCAGTAGAGAGCCCTGTGTTCCCACATGGAAGAAAAATATATTTGAATATATTTGAAATGCTACAATTTTGGCCATATTTAATAAATTCCAAAATTTGTTTCAAGAAATATATATATATATAGAGATATATATATATCTATATTAAAATGCGTTTTTATTACAAAATATATGAAAAGTATTTTTAAAAATACATTTCAGATATGCTGTATGTCTTTAAAAATACAAATCTACATTTTTGGAATGCATTTACAAATATATGTTAAAATTAAATATTGTAAAGCACTGAGCAAACTGTTGGCGCTATATAAATCCTGTATAATAATAATAATAATAATAATAATAATAATAAATTAAATATATTTTTTAAAATGTATTTTTAAAAATATTTTTTATATATTTTGTAATAAAAACGTATTCAACATCCAGTATATATTTATTGAAATATATTTTGAAATATATTGAATATGGCCAAAATTGTAGCATTTCAAATATATGTCAATATATGGGAAGAATATTTTTAAAATATATTTCAAATATATTTTTCTTCCATATGGGTTGTTTATTGCTGATCATGGGTCCCAGCCATAAATCATTGGTCGGGACCCACTGATCAGCTTATGCTGTAGTGAATGACAGCACAGCCTGGGCTGTGGGAGGAGGCCCCCCTAAAGAGGCATCATACAGCAGTAAAAATCTTACAAAGGTTCAAACCCTTCCACACGCTTTTCAAAACTAGCATGGAATATTTTACAGTATCTCTGAATAATTGATATTCAATTATTAGACAATTAATAGCATTCGTTCAATACCAAAAAAGTAACCTAGTCCTCTCTGGAATGTGAGCATAGCTAGCATATCTGAGCTCTGTCCTTACCTACTCAGAACAAGCAAAAGCCATAAAATCTATAATAATACAGTATATACTGTATATACAAGGGCAGGGTTTGCTCAAAGCTATTGCCTTTCCTGTCTGAAAACCCTTCCTAAACTGCCATTACACAGCTTAGGACACACAGAGGACTTTTCTACTACATATTTTTTTTTACGAATGGCTACACATTTTTGGAAGGCTACAATTTCTTATTGTGTAGTTTATATTTACTAGTTTTTTAAAATATTTTAGGCAGGCCATAGATGAATTGATTGTCTTTCCTTCCACCATGGCTCAATTCCCCTATAAATACAATCAGTGTTGATGGGGGAATCCCTCCCGCAGCTCTGTTGTGTTTTTCCTGCCGGGAACCTTCCTGGCTGTCAGAGTACAATGATTACTGCTAGCGGCTATAGCCGCCGGCAGTATTCATATGTAAAAAATCTGACAAGTTGGTTGTATCCAAGTCGACTTGGGCACAATCTGCCTATGGATGGATAGATGTTTGTCAAGCACACAAATGTTTTACACCTACACAGTAAATTTGTTTTCTTTTTAATTCACCTTAGGGGTAATTTACTAAACTGTGAAGGGTTCCACAAAAATACTACTTGATCTATCTATTTAGAGGGCCAATATTTATAAACTGCTGGGGAAGTCCATTTGGATGTAACACATAGGGCGGAGCATACATGCATTGACATAACTAGCTGCTGTCTCAGGATTCAGAGCAGTGGCACACAAATGAGTTTTAATGAGATGACTTTTTGTTGATGCTTAATTTGGATGTACTATTTGTTTTTAATAAACTATTCTACACTATGAGCTTGCATCCCTTATTTTTGGGAGTGGTAGAGAGACACTGCCCCTAGGATTTCTTGAGAGCAGCCTAGAGTGACAACCATAGCTCCCTCCATAGACACAGTGGAGGAGTGATGTATCCACCTAGGGACAGGGAGTGTATTATTTGCAGGAGTACCAGGCGAAAATAAAGCAAAAGAAAAATAATGCAGTCACTCTACCAAGGACTAATAAGCTGCAATATATTATATTTTTGTTTTTTGGTTAGATACACTTTAATAATTGGAAAATGCTGATGGCTTAATCACCAACATCCTAATATAACTGTTTGAAGCTCCCATGTTGAGCACTGTCTATCTTGGCACCGAGCATGTGCAAATTAGTGGCCCCACTGGACTGGGCATTTTTCCATGGGGTCGCTAATTTTTGTACCGGTCTTTGTGCTGGGAGCGCGCCACATGGTGCACTCCCAGCACAAAGACCAGGATGTCAGTGAGAGCCTTCGGGTCTCGTTTTAAAGATTGGGAACCAGAACTCCCGATTCCGGGTCACATGATCACTGTGAAAGACTCTGATTGGATATCACAGTGATCAGTCACTGTGAAGCCCGCCTCCTTGCTTTCTTTCTCAGAATGGAGTAGAGAGATACATTGTATCTCTCTCTGTGCTCTTAGAGAGGAAAAAAGTGTTTGTGAAAAAAAATAAATTAATTAAATAAAAATAATATTAAAATAAAAAATAAATAAAATAAAAATACCTAGATCAAGGTTTGATCTAGGTCATTGCCAGGGTTAGTGTTTGGGTCAAGGACATGGTCAAAGGTCAATGTCAGGGTCAATTGTCAGGGTCTGAATTTTTTTTGTTGTCATGTTTTTTTTTGTAGTTTTTAAATTAGTATCAGTGTCAGTATAAAAAAAGCAAAATGCGCACTATTGTTTCTGGGCCGTACTATGGGTACAAACAACAACTAACATACACATATGTGGTATTGCTGTGATCATCAGGGGCAGGAGAATTATTTTGGGTTGTTCTTTGGTGGCTGGTTGTGGTAGTAGCAAGAAATATACAACTAAATAATTTTATGTTTTTTTTTTACTATTTTGGGTCAGTTTTCCTTTGATAATAAAAAAAATCAGGAGATATCCATTACCATTTACCACCAAATGAAAGCCCAATTTGTCCTGAAACAAACAAGGTATAATCCACCTGGATGCACAAAGTATTTGTGATGATATGTACAGTTGTGCTAACACATGTCAAAATTGTACTTAGGCTTTAATTTTTGTTTTACTCTTAGGCATGAAGGGGTTAAGATAACACCACCTATCATGATATCGAAGTTGATTTGTTCTTTGTAACATAGAGTAAATAAAACATTCCAACAATTAAACATGGAACCTTTAACTAAATGTAGTAGATGGGTAGAGCTGAAAACTAAGGTGCAGAGATCTCAATCTCCAAATCCCTGAGAGCCCTACAAGCTAGTAGTATGCTCTTACTGAAATGTCAAATGGCTTTGAATGATTGGATGTCATTCTTGCCCAGGTAATTTTCTTTTGATTCTATTATACCTGTCAACCCTAAATAGTTTACTATAGATACTATCAATTTTATTAGTCTTGTATTACACTTCTGTAATAACGCAGCACAAAGAGCAAAGTGCAGTACATGTAGTGACCAATCACGTTTCACATTAATTTTTTTTACTTTTGGGCAGTTAAACAATAAAAAAATCTTTCATGACTGTTTTCTAGGTGTTGCAAATTGCTGTTTGCCTTATGATATAAGCCTGCAGATGATAGATCTTTAAAGCACAAAACATCTCGGCGTTTTTACAGCATAACATTACAGAGGGGGTTTAGGATAACTCATCTCAGAGCCATCACAAGTAGTTTTTCCTGGCAAGACAGCCTCTCCTTGATTTTATTGCTGATTATATTAATACGATCCTAAGTTCAAGCTGGCAATTCAGAGCTGTGATCTATTTCAGCTCACAGGTTGTTCTGTACCATAATTGGAGTTGCTGTATATTGTTGTAATTTATTTTTATAGATAATTACCTATTGTCCTGCCATATCAGTTAAATCATACTTTGGGTGTAATTGAAAGCAGAAAATGTATTGGGAAGCATACATCTGGTATCATGGTACTGTTTACGTTAATACTGCAGCTTTAATCGGTGCAATCTGTGAACGCACACATAAAGGACAGGAGCCTATTTTTTTTATCATTAAAAAGGTATAACTAGTAAAGTTGGCCATAGAGTTTTCACAGCTGGCCATAGATTAAAGGACCATTGGAAATGCAGCCATGACCATCTCATGTTTTCTGCTATGGTAACATAGTTACATAGTAAGTCTGGCTGAAAAAAGACAAAAGTCCATCCAGTTCAACGATAGAAAAAAAAAAGTTATAATCCTATACCCACAGTTGATCCAGAGGAAGGCAAACCCCCCCCCCCCCCAGCAAAGCATGATCCAATTTGCTCCTGCTGGGAAAAAAAAATTCCTTCCTGATCCCAAGAGAGGCAATCGGATATTCCCTGGATCAACTTTACCTATAAATGTTAGTATCCATTTATATTCTGTGTATCTAAGAATGAAAAGATAGAGAATGAATGCATGAATCATGTGAGTGTTTTGACTATGAAAAGGGGCAGAAGACTTCATTCCTTGTAGATATTCTCAGTGGTTGCATATCATAGGGAAACCATAACCATCAGAGACTTTCTGAGGTAGTGTCATAGATATTAAGCAGGGTCAGGTGACTATCATCTATCTTCAAAGGGCACCATTTTGCTTTTATTTAAAAATGGTTACACTGAGATGATATTTGGGTAACAGACAGTAGAACACATTGCCTAGATGTCTAGATGCCTGCTTGAAAATGTGTACTGAGCAGGTGGTCCCTGCAAGAGCTAAATGTGGCTAGGAAAATATGAAGATACAGTGACAGCATGGTAACCCAATGGGGCCTATTTATAAAAGAAAGGCTGAAATGCGATTCGGATTCATAACGTATTACTTGTTTGTTGACTTTGTTGACAGCTTTGGCCTTTACTCATAAAATTGTGATCTACAGACAGGTGAAGGTGAAGACCGTATATGTGGTGAAGGAAACACTGAAGATGGCTGCATTTTAAATACTTATGTATGCTACTTAGAGAAGAAAGTATTGTGTGCTTCCAAAGAGAGTGTATTTTGAGTTAATATTGTAGTATTTATCTTTAGGTAATATTTAAGGTGACATCTAAATTTTAAATGCTTACTCTTACATTTTTCCTAATGGGTCCCTGTCCAATCTTTAGGCAGACGGCCTTTACAGTATGTGCATACCTTTACCACAGATTTACCTCTTTGACCAAAGTTAGTATTTAGTCTTTCTTGTTGTAGCTCTAGGTTGTTTGCTAAGTCTGGTCATGAATGGTCATGGATTTTGGGTGAATAGCAGTGGTACACACACACTGGTGAGCTCTTACTGGAATCTGTGTCCAATATTCCTTGTTCAGGTGGATGCTGGATATGGAAGAGCATTCAGTTCCCAGGTTCTTTGGACTGCCATCCAAATGCTTTCTTGGTGGAAAGGCCCACCAAGATACAAGGACAAACCCTGAAAATACAGACATGTGTATTCAGCTGTCTAGAGCAGAGCTACAGAATTTGGGGGCATTTGGTAGGGGAACAAAATGTGGTAATTGCTTCTTTTGGTAACCAGGTGAACAAGACCTTCTTGTGCAAGTGAAAGGATGTCACCCCTTCTGCTGCAATTTCTTCAATGTAAGACAAATGCATGAAACATGGAGGAAAATAGACACTTACAATCACTGTTAGGCATGTTCTGTTTCAAATGCCAATATATGCAATGACATATCTCTTTAACCCAGTCTATGTGGGCAATATGGTCGCTTGCCAATGTAGCATAATCCACGGGCAGCTTAACTCTTCAATAAGACACAGAAATTGAATCCAGCATGGTGGTACTTCAGATACTGGAAGTACACTAGAAAGGGTGTTTTCCCAGTCTTTTGAAGCTCAAAAATACAGTGACTTACCTAATTCCTGGCTGTAATTAGAAAGCAGAACTAACCTGAGCAGTAGAGGAAGAGGTAGGGAGTGTCTAGTCACTGATCTTATCAGAAAATACTGACATATAATTTGCATTCTTCATGATTTGTATTCTGCATGAAAGCTGTGCATGGGATACTTGTGGACTTTTCAGCACAACAATGATCATAAGCACAAGGCCAAGTTGACTCTTCAGTGGTTACAGCAGAAAAAGGAGAAAGGTTCTGGACTGGCCATCACAGTCTCCTGACTTTAATATCATCAAACCACTCTTGGGAGATCTCAAACGTGTGGTTCACACAAGACGATCAAAGACTTTGCATGACCTGGAGACATATGGCTAAGACAAATTGGCAGCTATACCACCTACGAGAATTCAGGGCCTTATAGACAACTATTACAAAAGACTGCACACTGTCATTGATATTAAAGGGGGCAATACACAGTATTAAGAGCTAAGGGTATGTAGACTTTGAATAGGGGTCATTTCATTTGTTTACTTGTTGCCATGTTTTCTTTTATGATTGTGCCATTATGTTATGACGTAAAGTTGAATATGAATCCCATAAGAAATAAAATAAAGTGTTCTGCCTGCTCACATGTTTTCTTTAAAAATGGTACATACTGTATATTACCAATTCTCTAAGTGTATGCAAACTTTTGAGCACAGGCAAATAAGGATGCATTTAGGGCAGTGTTTCTCAATTCCAGTCCTCATGGACCCCCAACAGGTCATGTTTTCAGGATTTCCATTATTTTGCACAGGTGATTTGATCAGTTTCACTGCCTTAGTAATTACCACAGCTGTTTCATCTGAGGGAAATCCTGAAAACATGACCTGTTGGGGGTCCATGAGGATTGGAGTTGAGAAACACTGATTTAGGGGTACGTAGGCTGTGATATTGAGTTTTTCTGATGGTTGTATGTGTTCCTTATCACACACAAAAGAATGTACAGAAAAGGGAATTCAACTTTTACTATGCATATATGGCGTTCCACTGGTAACATGGAGAAAGGGCATGTGTCTTACTGCTTTTTTCCCCTACTGAGATAATGAGTCAACTGTTCATCCATGGTTAGCCTTTCACATACAAGAAACCACTGGGTGATTTTACCTTCCAACAGCCACCCATGATCAAACAAAGTAAAGATTTTATTTTCATGATGTGTTTCTGGGACAGAGTGTGAAGAGAAATCTCCCCAATGGGACACAGACAGCAAAAAACCCCAAAACAACTGACAGGAGTTTCACCCACTTTATCCAAAACTAAACAAAACCATGTTTGGCTTCACATATCATTTATTAACACTTTCGGCAAATTTATCCTTTAAATTTTGCCTATCGTAGGCTTACAGAAAACATGCTACACTGCAGGAACAATTAATAGAAAATGCAGTACACATTAATGTCAGCAAATTTCCTATTCATTAAAAAACCTTTGTACAAATAAAACGTAACGTGTTATTTATAAGTGATTACATTCCCCAAGTGTTTATATTAAACAAAACATTAGAGAACGTGTCAGAAATATTATTTCAAAAAGTGCTGGCAAATTATTTTTCGAGTAGCGTTTACTATTCCATTATTCATTGGGAGACGCGTAGGTTGGTAAGGCCGATAAAGATTGTGCCTGGACATGAAAACACAGTGGTATATGCTATAATCCATCCACGCTGAAAGCAGTCATTCAGACAGAAAGTGATTGCTTACCAGGGGTTCTCGTATCAGAGTAAATATTTTAAACTCGCACAGTATCTGCAGTTTTCTGTCAGACTGCCCAATTATACTTTCTTTTTGCTACATACAGCTTGACAAAGGTTACCAGATCAGCCGTATAAATGGAAGCACATATGAATTAGGTTTGCTACACTGATTCACAACAAAGAATTCACATGTGTGTACCTTTCGTGTGATGTCAGCGCGTAGATTACTGGCGTTCTAGACTTGATCCTAATACATTTGCTTTTATATATATTCTTATATAGAGTAAATAACAGATAATGTTGACACTTGCTACATAATTTAACCTATCCGATCATTCTCTAAATTGGCATTATTATATTGCTATTTATGTAGCTGTAGCGCCCTCCTCTAGTTAGGCTGCTAGGTTCAATTTAGTTTTGGCTTCACTGTAATCAATGGTGCAGTGATCTACTGTTTTTGTCTGGTCAGAGTTTTCTAAACTGTTTTATTCTTCCCGCCGGCTTTTGAAAGATGCTTACAAAATATAGAGCAGGATGAGTCAAATGGCCAGTTTGAATATTTTTCAAGCCTCAGCCAATCCCTAGAAGGAGGTTTCCAAAAGGTGGCTGGAGGAGGTGATAAATGTTTGGGAGGCCTTTCTGGAAGTGCTCTTTCCTCTCCAGGAAGGGTTCCAGTTCTCCTGGGTCTGCTGCCCCTGTGAGATAGTTAGTGAAACAAGGAACTGCAGTCCAGGCCCCAGCAATTGCAGTCCTGGTCTGGAGAAGGATCTTTTGTCTCCCTGACTGAGGAACTACTTGTGAATGCTGGGTGGCAGACAGCTCCTGGGACATTGTGAGTAAAGACCCTTCTATCACTTGGGTGTGCAAGTGCTTGAAGGGAACTAAGTGCCAGAAGATGCTATATGGACTGGCACTACTTTTATAGAGTCCTAGATATACTGGCCATCCCTTGTTTCCTCCAGAAAAGGCTGCTTAGAGGAAATTAGTGAGAAGCTGTCCTCCTGTTATTTCTGCTATCATTTGGGTATCCTGATCCCTGAACCTCTCGCCTGTTTAAGTTATTCAACAATAAATTCTAAAACGACACCCCCCTACATTGAGTTTGTATTGTTGGTGTACATAAAACTGCGTCTGTGGCAGCCAGCCTCTGTACTAGCAATGGAGGACTGAGTTTATTCTCAGTGGCCCCTCCAGGGGTGAGCGCTACATAGTAAAACAGTTTACCATAATTTACAACAGCCTTGTGAATCTGAGTTTGTTATAAGGCTGTGTCTGAACAGTTCATAACCTCCAAGCAATCAATCCAAGCATTGCTTGTGATAATCAGACATTTTGGGGGGGTTAATGACCAAGCAATAAAAAAGCATGTACATGTATAAGTTTAAGTGGAACTTCACTTAGAAGCGAACACTCCGCTCATCCTCCACTTCCACCCTATTACTGAAACATTATTTTCGTTTTTTCCTTTGTGTGTGAGTACCTGCTCCCACTGCATTTCTTGACTAGGCGAGAATGACGGACGTTTGGCCAAGCCCCCTCCCCTCCTGCAGCCTCCTGAAACATGTCCTTAGGAGGCTGTGGGACCAGTCTGATCTCGCACATTCACAGTCAGGAGCCAACTGTGAAACAACAGACAGTCAGAGCCAGCTCCCACAGCCAAGATGGTGGCACCAGGGATCTAAAGCTGATCTCTTGGACTGGTGAGGTTTTTTTTTGTTTTTTTTAAGAGTTTAGTTCCTTTTTAATTTCTCCCAGGCCCTTTTCAATCTGTTTGGAAAATGTGTCATCCCTAAATTATTAGGCCTGGTTCACTAAATTGTGAAGTGAGAGGACGTTGGTCTATGAGTTTGAAATACTAAAAGCAAATAGACTGCTCTCTTTGAAGGGGAAGTTGCACTTTTTACGGGAATTTGCATTAATGCTTACTGGGTGTAGTCAAGACACGTTTTGTAAAGAATACCCAATTACATGCAAGGAGAATTAAAAAATAGCATTTTTGTTTGCACGCACTTGGATGATGTAATTTAGTAAGGCTTCACCTCATTCACTAAGTTCTGGGGAAAATTCCCTTGCAATGTGCAACTTCCCTTGCAGAGTGAACAGAGCCTTTTGTAATTCTACTCCTTAGTGTTTTTTAAATATCTACTCAAGTAAAGCAGAAGCTCTACTTTTTAAAGTCCTAGGAAATCAATTCAACTTTAGCATTGTCATCCTTTCCTGCAAACTCCTGAATTGGACTATACGTTTCTATGCCAGTGCACAGTGCACTGGCTCATTTTGCCATGGTCACTGTTGTAATACTGTATTGCTCAACCACCTCTAGAACATGCACACATCCGAAGGAAGTTCCTACACAGAGCCTATGGGATGTACAGCTCAGGGAACTAAAATGTATACAAAGTGAGCGGAAAACTGAATTTTTGTAAAAAGAAATTTACAATCCCATTTTACTTAAATCGGAGCTCCACCCAAAAGGGGAAGTTCCACTTTAAGCCTAGGCAATCAGAAGCGGAAGTTATCCTCCTACCCTCCCCCCTCCCCATAGTCTTCTGGGACACGCGACAGGTCCCAGAACACTATGGGGCCATTCACAAAGCGCAGCGCTTCTCGCGCATGCGCAGTGGGCACCCAGCTGTGAAGCTGCAAACTGTCACAGCTGAGTGCCCACACTGAAGATGCCGGTGCCAGGGAGAGAAGGCGGCCTGTGAAACCAGCGGACAGGTAAGTGTCTGTATTTTAAAAGTCAGCAGCTACAGTTTTTGTAGCTGCTGACTTTATATTTTTTTTTCCAGGTGGAACTCCGCTTTAAAGTACTCAAGTGCACAAGTAAGGATTATTTTTTGAGAACTTTTTTCTACTTTAAGTCACCGGTCACATCACAGCAATTTAAAATCGCATGGTTTGTGTGCAATTTCAGCGCAATTTCATGTGCGATTTCTAAAGACTTGATTGCTGCTTGTGAACATTTTCAACGATTTCTTGCAATTTGCAGTGCGATTTCCATTGTATTCTATGTATGTGAAATTGCAACAAAACTTCAGAAAAAGTAATGCAAGAACTACTTTAAAATCGCACTGCAGCAAATGTTAAGACACTGACATTCACATTCATTAGATGCGATTTCAGGTGCAATTTCAATTCCCAAATCGCACCTGAAAGTGCACTGGTATGACCAGGCACTAAAGCATCCTTTGAGCAGGCTTCTAGGTATGCCATGAATCTGTCTGCACATTAGCCTGAGACTGCATAACTGGAGTACACATGACGCAATGACATGCCACTGGTGTATTGCAAGGTTGTAAGTTAACATTGTGAATCTGGAAGTGTTAGGGCTAAAACATCAGCTAAATAATGCTACACAAAAAAATAGAAATGATACAGTTATTAGGGATACAGGCTGTATGTGCAGAAATCATTTAAACTATGACTATTGAGTTTAATTCCACTCTTACTGTTTCTTACATTACCTTATATTTTATCATATCAATCATATCATATCAATATTAGAGAGTGCAAGATACCTACAGTATAAAGGATCTGCTGAAGTCTGCCATGCATAACCAGCATTAGTATGACAATTAAAGTGCATGTTCCTGACTTTGGCACAGAAAAAAAACTGACTTCAGCTGATTCAGCAGTTTCATTAGCAGTGCCATTGAAAGGACACGTGTTATGTATATTGATCTCATTAATTTTCAGATAATGGCTTTGTTTCTTTGTAATCCATTGGGGTACTATCATAGTGAGTTTTTTTAATGCAAAATTTGAGAATTGTACGTGAAAAAGAACTAGACAGTATTACCCAGGTATGAGGCAGCTTCTGACTCACTTCCCTATCAGTGCTACATGCTTGGTAATTGGCTGCTTAGATACCACCAGGTGTGGGGAGGTAGATAGTCTTCAGCAACTGTGTAAGCTCCAACTTAACTGGAACCCACAGGGCTTCTCCCCAAAGTCTTCCCTAACCCCTCAGAGTCTTCCCTATCCCTTTCAGGAGAAACATCTTCCTCTGTCTTATCTAGGGAGGATTTCTCTGCTACTGTGTCTGAGTTTATGGGGAAAAAGTCCTAGACCCCCAAATCTACACTTTTCAGAGTTGGGGACATCTGTTGGCCTTTGCGGTCATTTGGTTTAAGTTCATTTCAGATCTATCAAACATGCTCACTGTCTCTAAGTGAACCTTCCCTTTGGTCTGTTCACTGCCCTTTGGAGCTAACCCCGTGTTCACCAAGGAGCTAAGCCCTGTTCTTGCTGTGCTTCACTATCAGGGAAAATCTTGTTGACCTTCTTTTGCGGGATCGGTTAGCACATCTCATTACTTGGAATATTTGGACCTGGTCTTGCATACTTCCCTGGTGGCCTCCTTCAAATCAATTCCATATACCCAATTTCACTCGTGACTCAGCATTCTGTTAGTCTCAGGACCCTTGCATACACCTGACCCACAAATCCAGGCTTACCTTGGCCTGGTGGATCATAAGTCGAACACTATCAGAAAAATTCTTCCCATTCACATTTTTGGAGAGAATTTTGTGTCTGATCAGCTCCCAGGGACAGTTTAACCGCATCCTGACCGCCCTATAGCAAAATACTGCTACAGGGCGGCACAGGTGCGCAAAATTCTGTATATATACATGATTTTGCACTTCCAGGTAGGGGTGCGCCCTAACTGCACAGCCATCCAAAGCAGTGTGCTTACAGTGAAGCACACAGACACCACCCCCTAGTAAAACACACCCAGCACACAGTTAACCCTCTGATCGCCCCTCATGTTAATGCCTTCTTGCCCCGTGACATTAGTACAGTGTCAGTGCTTTTTTTTTTTTTAGCACTGATCACTGTATTAGTGTCACTGGGGATGTCAGTGGCACTAAGTCAGTCCCCGCCATGCCCTCCACAGTCCCGCAGTCCTGCTATAAGTCTCTGATCACCGCCATTACTATTAAAAATAAACATGCCAGTATATATATACCGCCATTTGTAAACGCTATAACTTTCACGTAAACCAATTAATTTACACGTATTGGGATTTTTTTTTAGCAAAGACATATCGCAGAATACATTTTGGCCTAAATTTATGACGAAATTTGATTTTTTAAATTTTTTTTCTGGACATATTTAATAGCAAAATGTCAAAAATATTGTTTTTTTCTCAAAATTGTTGGTGGTTTTTTATAGCACAAAAAATAAACAATGCACAGGAGATCAAATACCACCGAAAGAAAGTAAAATTTGTGGGAACAAAAGGACTTACATTTAATTTGGGTGCAGTGTTGCATGTCCGCGCAATTGATCAGACTATTCCTTCCACGTTTGTCAGTATATTGTATGTGTTTGTTTTATGATGTCAGATGTTTCCTATAGGACTGTACTGTACATAGTAGGAGTGGGAAGGTGAAAACCGCTGTACTGTATATAGCAGGACTGAGGAGGTGAAGACTTCTATACTGTACATAGTAGGACTGGGGAGGTGAAGACCTCTATACTGCACATAGCAAGACTTGGAAGGTGAAGACCTCTATACTGTACATAGTAGGACTGGGGAGGTGAAGACCTCTGTACTATGCATAGTAGGACTGGGAAGGTGAAGACCTCTGTACTGTACATAGCAGGGCTTGGGAGGTGAAGACCTCTATACTGCACACAACAAGACTTGGTAGGTGATGCCCTCTGTACTATACATATTAGGACTGGGGAGGTGAAGACCTCTGTACTGTATATAGTAGGACTGTGAAAGTGAAGACCTCTGTACCGTACATAGCTGGACTTGGGAGGTGAAGCCCTCTGTACTATACATAGTAGGACTGGGGAGGTGAAGACCACTCTACTGTACATAGTAGGACTAGGAAGGTGAAGATCTCTGTACTGTACATAGTAGGATTGGGGAGATGATGTCCTCTATACTGTACATAGTAGGACTGGGGAGGTGAAGACCTCTGTACTGTATATAGTAGAACTGGGGAGGTGAAGACCTTTATACTCTACATACTAGGATTGGGGAGATGAATACCTCTATATTGTACATAGTAGGACTGGGGAGGTGAAGACCACTATATTGCACGTAGCAAGACTTGGAAGGTGAAGACCTCTACACTGCACATAGCAAGACTTGGAAGGTGAAGACGTCTATACTGCACATAGCAAGACTTGGAATGTGAAGACCTCTATACTGCACATGGCAAGACTCAGAAGGTGAACACCTCTATACTGCACATAGCAAGACTCAGAAGGTGAAGACCTCTATACTGCACATAGCAAGACTTGGAAGGTGAACACCTCTATACTGCACATAGCAAGACTTGGAAGGTGCTATACATAGTAGGACTGGGGAGGCAAAGCCCTCTGTACAGTACATAGGGGCTGATGAAGAGACTAGCAGTAAGACCCTGCAGGCTGCTGCAATGTCTTGAACAGAACAGTGCGGGCTCTGCATATACTAGAAGGGAAGGAAGTCATTAGTGTAGAGGAGTACATTTTGTTGCTGTTGCAGGATTTCCTTCCAGCATTTCCCAAGTAAAAATCCCTGTGTTTTTTTTCTGCTAGGTTTGTTTTTGTTTCTGTTTTCAGTTTATTAAGACGCGTGAATTGTTCACGCAGAACCTTTCCTGCACACATTGTACAAATTGAAGACAAGCAGCGGAGCCAGGTTTTTTTCTTCCTCTTATGGAACTGTATCCTGGAATGTACTTTTTTTGGGAGAAAGATGCGAGGAGAAGGCTGCAGTCCTTCGCCTACAACTGCAAAGCTTGCAGAGGATAGTGGATTTTAAAGGGGAGAACATTGAGTGCTACTGGAAGATGACAAAATCCCATCTACGCTGTGCAGCTTGAGAGTACAGGACACTTTCACATCTTGGATTGCAGATGTAAGGCATTTATGACAAAAGGCAATTCTGGGCTTCAAAAGCTACAGCTCATCCATTTCACTTTGCCTTTTTCCTTAACATGATCAAATGTTAGACTCTCCCCCACGCTCTAAAACCTTTACTGATTTCCTCAAATCGCTTCTTCTACATTTTTAACCTTTTTTTCCTCTCTCTCTCTGGATTTGATTAAACTAAACTGGGATCGAAGTCTCTTTTGTTCCTCTGATTGGGTTTTGACTTTTTTCATAATTTTTTTTCTTTTCAAAAAAAGTAAATATGCAACATATTTAAAGGAGCAGGAAGCATGACTGTCAGCAACTGTAAAATTCCCACGTCTACAACCGTCTCTCACGTCTCTTGATGCCCAACAATTTTACGTCCAAATATGATGAAATGGCAGCCCCGGAAGAAGGTAAGTTGAAACTAAGAGCGAGCCGCTCTCTTCGTTTATTATATTATTGTGGTGCCTTTTCAGATGCCTGCCCCATTTCCAGTCCAAATTCATTGCAGTGTTTTGTCGTTAGCGTTCAGACGCTCCAATAACTTTCTGCATTTTTCCTTTCCTCCCTCCCCCCTTTCCCGTCTTATGTGTGTTGGCAGGGCAGCTGAAATCCGTGCTTGTGAAATTTTCAGTGTAATATCAGTTTAATCCATGTAATGCTCTGGGGTTGAGAAGGGGCGTCCAACTGTTGTTTCTACAAAAGGGATCTCACACTAAGAAGCCCTAATCAGTGCAGGATTATGGGTAATTCTCGTTGGCACCAGCAGATTTTTCTTTGCTCTCATTTGCCGAAGAGAAAAGTTTGCAAGAGAGAAAATCTGTATCATTACGGATATCAGTATGGTCATTTGTACAGCAGGGACAATACCCCCCTTTCAGGGAATCATACCTTAACCTGTTATTTAACTTCTACGGCTCAGCAAGTAATCCCGGCTTCCTTAAGAGCCATTGATGCCCTCTGTCATATACTAAGAGGTCTCTTGTTGTGATTGTTCAGTCCCTAAGCCACTTGTAAGAGAAGGACAATTCACAATCTCTGCATTTCCACTCCTGAATATTCTAGGATGTCTGATAATCAATGCATTTTTGCTAGCTAGCTTCATGCGTAAATTGACTGTGATGTATATAAGTTTGTCATATTGCGCCCAGCAGTTATTAACTCTTTAAAAAAGCAAGGGTTAATGTCTTTTTCTTGGAGAGTTTCTCTCGGGGCCCACTGGGGGGCGAGCAGCAGATGTAACAATGGAACATATGTTTTCTTAATAGATCTAAAGCAAATAGTAGCATGACTAACACTTTTGGCTTACATACCAGCGTTGGAAAAAAGGTTAAATGTCTGCTTGAAAGATGCTTACTTTGTTCAGTATATTCTGCGTGTTGCTGAGTTTCAAGCAGGCAATGCGAAAGCTGTGGCCCTACGCTCAAGAAATAATTCATTTAAATCATGTCTACAGTGAAAAGGTATAACATATCAAAGCGGACCACAAACATAGACTGTAAGTGAGAAAATTGCCCCCGGCAATAAAATTCCAGGGGAACTGGACTCATAGCAGCACCTATCCGGTAATACTGGTGACCCGACTGGGCCAGTTTATCCTCTTTTGGAAAATCAGCTTGGAAAAGAAATATTAATTAGCAGCACTTTTTGTAGATGGGTTAGAAAAAGTCGAACAGGCGTGACGCTTATTGTCATCTCTCCTGGTAATTAGAGGCTCGTACAGAATAAAGGGGGAGAGTGCTCTGCAGTGATCGCATTGTTTGATGATACGTACTGTAACATGTTGCTACTTCTGAATAGAGCACTCTTGTCAGCATTGTGGACCAGCATGGGAGGCTTCACACTGACATGCAGATGGAGTTAGAAGTTGGCACCTATAATTCTCCTACATAGTAGATACTACTCATTATTAATCGGAATAAACTATTTATTTTTAATATAAATGGGCAAACACAATAAATTGGGATAGAACTTTTTATCACATAATGGTGGACATTTGTGTTGTTTTAAATTATATATGATTGGTAGTGATGGGTGTAATTTTTGTAGATTTTACTATCTATCAATCAGATAGATAGATAGATAGATAGATAGATAGATAGATAGATGTTTTAAATTATATATGATGTGTAGTGGTGGGTGTCATTTTTTTAAATTTCACTATGGTGGACATTTGTGTTGTTTTAAATTGTATATGATGCGTAGTGATGGGTGTAAGATTTCACTATCTATCAGTCAATCAGATAGATAGATATATTGTTTTATGTTTACTAATTTAATCATTTACCTACCATAGATAGATAGATAGATAGATAGATAGAATTATGTTCAACCGTTACTTACTAAGGAAGTTCAAATCTGAATGAATGACTATATTAAATATTATTGAAATGAATTGCAATAAATGTAAATATAATACATTTAAATAATAATAGGCAACCCATTTTTCTGCTAGTTGGTAGCATTTATTTGCACAACAAAGGATATTTATGTACTTTAATAGAAGAAATATTTTTTGCAATATGAATGTTTGGCATTCTTTCAAAGAAAACTGTACATTTGGTGATACTCCGTTATCATAAGCTTACTGGTTTCTGTGTTATCTGACTCCTTATCCTCCTTCACATCCTATTACACATGCAGTAGTGTGTCCAGCAGAGTGTCCAATAGAGCCATTCTTTATATGTACATACAAATATAGATCAGTTATGAGAACCAGGGTGAAGGAAAATGGTGTTTTCCACTACAACCAATCATATTTTTACCGTCATTGTATTACTGCAGCTGAAATGTTGCTGTGGGCAATGATACTGTGCTTGCACTGTACGAGTGTTTATAGATGAGCTCTAATGTCTGTAAGGATAAGAAAAGATGTTCTTGTCCCATTTTCAGGTTAGGACCATTTCACACGTGAGCGTTTTAGGAAAGCGAAGAAAAATCCTGGTTGCTGCATCTTTGATGTGTTTCATAAAAATGCAAGTTATATAGAGATCACTGGTACCTAAAATGCATGTAAAATGCACCACACAGATGTGAACCAGCCTTTCAAGTCTTGTGGTGCTTTAAAGATTATATAAAGGTGCCCTATGCCCATTTAATAACCTAAGATAGGATTCCTGTCTCAGAAAAAACTTAAGTAAATCCGACCATATACATGTACAGGTAAATGTGACAACTAAACCTTTCACACTGTACAGCAGATGAGATAAGCGGTTGTACAGTGATCACTCTGATAAAAGTTTACACCTTACTGTGGTTTTCCATGCAAGAAATGCAATATTTGAGCAGCAGAAGGCTAAATTTTCCACATACATTGTTGTCAGCATCTGAGGTTTAGGTCTTGCCTATATTTTGGTTGGTCTTAGATTACATGCATTATTTTTACATCAGTGGAACAAATGTCTGTAATGATCAGTTCACCCAACAATGACATTTAAAGTAGAAGTCCAGGCTAGAACTAACAAAGCTTAAAATGAGTCCCACCCCTTATAGCTCTTATACTAACTACCCTGTAGAAGGAAGTTGCATATACTTACCTTTCTCAGAGCACTCTGGCCCAGTCATGTGATCTCCCCAGCAGCCGGCTTCAGGAGAGAGGAGAAAGTGTTGACAATGGATGGAATGCCTGGGTGGTGACTTCACCCATAAGTGGGGCATTTGTTGTATGCTGTCATGCCTTTCCCCAGAAGCTGGCCACTAGGAGCCAATCACACGATCACACCGGAGAACCCTGAGAATAGATGAGTATATGCATCTTCCTTTTACGTGGTATTTAACCCTCCCTTTTAGATTGTAAGCTCTAACGAGCATTATCCTGCATTAATTTGTTTTGTAATTGTACTGTCTGCCCTTATGTTGTAAAGTGATGCGTAAACTGTTGACACTTTATAAATCCTGTATAATAATAATAATAATTGGTATAGGTGTTAGAAAGTGGGTGGGAGTGGTTTTATGCTTAGATCGTTCTTGCTCGAACTTCTACTTTAAATTATAAGTGGATCCTAGTAGGTTGAGTCTGGCTTCTTGCATGTTGCCTTGATTCTTTAATGTGTTCCTAGCCACATGGGAATGTTAGGCATTTCCCTGCATCTTTTCTTGTTCTAGCATCTCCTATTTCATTGCCCATATTGGAAAATATGTTCAGACTTTTACTCATGCCCAGATATCCCACCAAAAGACTTCCCAAGAGATAAAAGAACCCATCATGTGGTTTAATTTTGCAGCATCTACCAAAAACTGATCTATACATTTTGGGTGGCATGACCCTTTAATTAACTTGCTGTGTATAAGCTCTTTTTTTTATTTTCTTATTATCTGACACCCTCATGTGTGCCCATATGTCTTTCTATATTATTCCACATTGCTATTTACCGTAGCAGTGTTGTGCTAAGCATTATGCAGAAAGTCATAATGAAATCCAACTTTTTAAATTACTTGTGCAGTCATTTGAGGGTTTGAGCGTTATGTTTGAATGCATCTGTCTACAAGCCATGCTGATAACTCGTCTGTCAGTCTACTGTAGTGTGACAGATGTTTGTCTCTCTGATTGATACATACATATTCATGTCACAGTGGCCAACTATAATAATGTAGGCCTATGTTTCCTCATGTTTCCAGGAGTTTCACATCAGATGGAATGAACACTCACACATTATTAGAATTGATACCATTTCAATGTGGAACTGTTTATAGAGATTCTAAAGAGTTCAGGCGGTGTGCCTGGTTTTACACTTCATGGTGAGGGTGAGGAAAAGCGAGCAAAAGAAAAAATGTGAGGATTGCAGTTACAGATTCCTAAGAGATGGAAGCTTTGCATTTTGGCTACACTTAATAAACGTACCCACCGTTTCCTATTAGTGGCTTACCATCTGTAGAGAATGTAATGCACACAATAATGCCTGTATGACACTTACTGTACTGTGGTCATTAAAACAGGATGACTCTAATGGAATGGTATAAATGAAGAGAGTTGCAGGTATCACATGGTTTTGGTGAGATATGTCATTCAGTTGATTATAGTTGCTTTGTGTTGAATATATTTGGTTTTATCTTGATACACTTCTACAAATTCATCTTCTACATTTGTAATGGTGAACATTTGTACAGGAACAGAAATCCAAAATTTTCAGTTGTTACTAGTACAAGAAGTAAGAGTAAGGTTAGATTCACATATGTGCGGGTGGTGCCGCTGCAGATCCGCACTAAAATCTGTGCAGCCGCACCACCTACACAAAAGAATGCGGACCCATGGACAGGTGCCATTAGTTCTAATGGCACGCCGCCCGCACTGGAAATCGCAACCGTACCCGGAACCGAGGTTCCCGTTCGGGCTGCATTTTCAGAAGAAGTGCAGGGACTTCTTCCCTGCGTGTCCCGGGCACGGGAGTCCACTCAAATGAATGGGCTCTTGTGTCCATGCAAAACGCAGAACGCAGGAACGTGTATATGTGAACCAGGGGTAAATCTTCCAGTGGTAACAACCTTTCTGGAGACAGTCGTCTAAAAGGGGATTTCCCAAAAAACTTTGGAGAGACTGTTACAAGGACAAGAACTGATGGAACATATCTTCATCTCTACTGGAGACAGCAACAAAATCATGTTGGACCTGTTTACATCTATGTATTGTTCTGATGTATTGATTGAAACACATGTGAACCCTCATTGACATGCCTTAATGTGCGTGTCACTCACTTTTAATGCACGTTGCAATGCTCCTTCTATTGATTCATATCTGTGTCCTCCTGTCCCAGTTGCACATCTTCTTATCCTGTGTCACATGAATATAGAGTGAGGGGGCAAACACTCCAGTCACAGACAGCAAAAAAAAAAAAGGTGGGTTTTAAGCTTTTCCCCACTGTGTTCAAAACTTGAAACGTTTTGGCTGGAGTTACACTTCATTGAGGAACACACAGATGCCCCTGAGCTTAATGAAGAATGTACAACATGTTAATACAGTGAGGTGGATATATGCTCAAATGTTGACATAGCGTTATTTTACAGTTTTATTGACATTTATAGCAAGGATGCACTGCTTACCCTTTCTGGAGAAAATGCTGCTCCAGGTTCCCTTGAAAGTCTAGATATGTGTTATGTGATCTCTTTTGAATGGGAAGAGCAATGTTCAGATTGGTTGATCTCCTCTTTATGTGGCCATGTACCAAGCCTTTAAGCACATGACCAACACCGAAGAGAGCATAGAGCAGCATTTACCAAAAATAACGTAAATATTTCAGAATTTGGAATTTCAGCGAGATTGATGCTTATATACAGTCTTCTGTGAAAGAAAAAGTTGGTTGGGCATGTTTATTGCCCTCTGGTTCTACTTCTGGTGTCAATCATTTGCCTGCATTGTTTTATGGTTCAAGGGTGGGGGCACCACCCCCTTGCCCGTTTTGGAGGCATTTTTTTTTTGGCCCCTGAGTGGCCTTTGGGGCTCCTTTTCTCCCTTTATTCTTATATATGAATCTCAGTCAATCTCAGGTGCGGGTTAGTTAAACTTATTTAATTTTGTCTGTTGTTGGAGTGTAGTTCACTCTCTAGGCCTTGATCATCGAGAGCTGCACTTATCATTGCTTTCCTAACAGACAGTATTGGAATTGAGGCACCCTCACCTGGTTTCCTTTTTGTCTTTTTATCTATTGTTATTGGCCTTATTAAAGGCCTATTTGCATATGGTATGTATGCTTCCAGTTTTAAACAGTTTCGAACAACTTTCTGTCGCTGACCTTGTGATCTGTTCACGGTTCTGTATATATATTTTTTTATTCAATAAAAATATTGTGAAGTTGAATAGTAAGCCGGCCATACATGGATCTAAATTCGTCAGGGACTGGTCAAATTTTTATACATATATGGACTAGCTGTTAGTACAGAAGTTGATCTATCTGTACAACCTGTCTGTTGGGTTTTCCTCAAATGATCAGTGCAACCGACTAAAGCTGGCAACACCGATCATCGCTGGCAGGGAGTGATTCCACCATCCAGATTGAATGTGTGGATGGGGGAATCGGTTCCTTTTTTTTTTCCGTTCAACCAGCTGATTGAATGAAAAAAAAGAATCATCTATGGCCTGCCTTACTTTCTCTGGCGGGAAGTCATATTCTTTGTTTCTTCCACAGTTACCAGCACCATTGCTATCCTATACTTCTTGTTGTGTTAGATAGCACGTTCCCTGCTGGAAATGCATAGAGTAAATTCTTTATTTGTCAGTCTCAGCAAGATTATTAAATAGTTTTTTTTAATATTAAAATTTTTTTTTTGGCCATTGGTAAGTACCGTATTTTTCGCTCCATAAGATGCACTTTTTCCCCCCAAAAAAGGGGGAAAATGTCAGTGCGTCTTATGGAGCAAATGTAAAGTGGCCGGTCTGGTATTTCTGCCACCACCATGTCAGAGTATCGGGCCGGCTGCTCAGCTCTTCTCTCCTGCAGGACCTTACCTGTTCCTCGCTCCAGCGCTGCAATCTTCCTGCGGCGACTTCTGTGACAGCCGGGTGCCCACTGCGCATGCGCGAGGAGCGCTGCGCTTTATGAATGGTCCGGTGTCTTCTGGGACACATGACAGATCCCAGAAGGCTACGAGCCATTCACAAAGTGCAGCGCTTCTCGCGCATGCGCAGTGGGCACCCGGCTGTCACAGAAGCTGGCGCGGGAAGAAGGAAGGAAGGACAACTCCACGGAAGTGGGAGCGGGTACCTGACAAATTCAGGTACCTGTTCCCCCTCCCTTCCCAAAGGTCCCAGTCTCTGGTAATCTCCTTTACTGTCTGCAGTCTCTGGTCATCCCCTGTACTGTCTGCAGTCTCTGGTCATCTGTACTATGTCCGCAGTCTCTAGTCATTCCCTGTACTATGTCCGCAGTCTCTGGTCATTCCCTGTACTATGTCCGCAGTCTCTGGTCATCTCCTGTACTATGTCCGCAGTCTCTGGTCATCTCCTGTACTATGTCCGCAGTCTCTGGTCATCTCCTGTACTATGTCTGCAGTCTCTGGTCATCTCCTGTACTATGTCCGCAGTCTCTGGTCATCTCCTGTACTGTGTCCGCAGTCTCTGGTCATCTCCTGTACTGTGTCCGCAGTCTCTGGTCATCCCCTGTACTGTGTCCGCAGTCTCTGGTCATCTCCTGTACTGTGTCCGCAGTCTCTGGTCATCTCCTGTCCTATGTCCGCAGTCTCTGGTCATCCTCTGTCTGCAGTCCATTGGTTCAGAATATTTTTTTTCTTGTTTTTCTCCTTGGCGTATCTTATGGTCAGGTGCATCTTATGGAGCGAAAAATACGGTACATTTTTTTAGTAGCTGTGAAATTCACAAAAGTTTTGTGTCCCTCATAATGCGTTTGCATCTAATAAACATGCTACTTTGACACATTTTCTAATTCTTACAGCAAAGGTTTCAATTTTAAAATTAGCATTCTTCCTATATTAAAATTAGCATTACTGAAGCTCCAGATACTATGCCATACTGGAAAAAGATGTTATCACTTTAGTCAGAAGAAAACATTTTCTTCTTAAACCATCCATTGCTTGTCATGTGCTCCATAAGTTGCCTGTGTGATCTGCACTTGCGCTTATTCATAGAGATCAATAATCTCTGCCTGAACACCTGCCATCCATCAACATTATGATAGATTAACGTGCTGGGATAAAAACAAGGTATATTTTATCAACTGCTTAACAGAATTGAAATGTGAGATCTAATAGATTTAAAACTTTATTTTCCCAGTGAGAAAGGGTTGACCCTAAAGTGCTTTACTAAATGTGTATAGTATGGATGTTGATCTTGTGTACTTTTCTATCATTTGTTACACTTCTCTTCAAAATATGAATAATATATATATTAAAAAAAAAACGTATTCATGACATGCACAAAGTATACTGAATAGCTGCAATAAATTACTAAAATCGATTTACAGAGTTTTTTTATACAACCGATAAAATAATTTTTTTTTGCCCAACTGTTCATAGAGAGCTGAATGCTGATTAGTTGCTTAGTTTTTGTAGCAATTTAGCTTCATCAAATATTAAGGTTTTTTTGGCCTGTGTTTGATTGTTACTACAAATTGTAGTTTATTTTTTTCTGCCAAGCTGCTTTTAGCTTAAACCCAGTAGCAGTCTGTAATCCATTACACACTGAATTAAAGTTATGCCAACTTGTTTTGTGAATGATCTCATTCCACCCCATATGTATTCGTATCTCTATTTCTGACATTTTTAGATTTATATGCTTTTATTCCCTACCTCTTCCCACTCATGGAAAACAATCATCTGAACATCATTTTTGCTCAGATCATAAATCTCTTATCTTCTGTTCCAGCAGCCATTATGATGCATGTAACATTTCTCAAAAAATAACTGGCACCTACAGAACTCCCTCTTTTGATCTGCAGTTAAAAATGGTCTACTTAAATTATTTATATTTGCCTGACCTCTTCAGCTTCCAAGCATTCCAATCTTACTTTGACTTCCCAGCACATCTCCATCTTTTCCCAGATAACTAGAGAGTAAATCTGTGATCAGGACTTCTTTTTCCTAAGGCTTTACGTGTTTCACCATCACTTCCTGGGACCTCTGGTCCATGCATATTTATCATCCTGATGTGCCACGTGTCTGTGTTATTACTGCAGCAAGAGTGCTGAGGTTACACTCTGCCAAGGACTTTCTGCGTTAACTCTTTGTGGGGAGTACTGCAATTAAAATACATCCAAATTCCTTTACCAATGTCTTATGTTAGCCGTTAGTTTATAATGCTATAATGGTATTAATGTCTGTTGTGATTTCCACATAATGACGACTTGGTGCAGAATACCCCCCCCCCCTTTGATGTTGAGGCCTCTGTTTAAAATTAAAGGTCATCTGCCCAACATAAAAGGAAATGTAAACCCAATCACTAAAATCGCATATAGGCTTAAAGTGTTATTAAACCCAGGACCCTGCATTCACTATATCTGGTCTCCCCAGGGGCGGACTGACAACTCATGGGGCCCCCGGGCAATAGGGGATCATGGGGCCCCTGTGTCCTTGCCCATACTCAAAGCACACCCAAAAAAGCCTATAAAAGGTACCAGGGGCATTTCCTGGGGCCCCCTACAGTGCCTGAGTGCTCGAATGGTCAGTCCGCCCCTGGGTCTCCCACAGTACACAGAACATGAAAGTGCAATTATTTTAGTAAATATAAACTGCTAAATACCTTTTTTCATCAGCAGTATATAGCAGTCTTGTGACTTCTATCAGTGTTCACCAGAGCACTGGTTAAAGCTTGTAGGAGGAATTTTCATTCTCCCCTATGAGACTGCAGGACCCCTGACCTCTCTCTGGACAGTGCTGATTGGCCCTGTGCTGATCACATGCACTCTTCCAAGAAAGAAAGGGAACAGAGAAGAAGGGGGAGGAACAGAGAAGAAAGGATCAAATATCCATTTTACATAATGCGGAGGATTACCTCCTTAGGTTCCACAGTGAGTATATCAAGCATGCTTTACTGCATATACAGACTGATTTTACTGTTGTGGGTTTAGTAACACTTTAATATGTTAAAGTAGACCTTGCTCTTCAGGCAAGGTCCACTTATCCAATGTGGACCCCCTCCTTCTCCCTTAAATGATACATAAAAAAACTTGTTTGAGAGGGAAAATAGATAATATATACACCTTTCTCCAGCTTACGAAATGGGTGTCTTCATCCTCATGCCAACAAGACGTCTGGGAATGCTGCGGAGCCCAAGTCTCTCAAAAAGACAATGCAGCACAGTGCAGGATCATTTTTTTGTGAGATTTGGGGGGGGGGGGGGGCTCAACAATCTCTGAGATCTGTCCAGAAGGAGAAGGAGCACCTAGGTGCTGCAGAAGAACCTGAGGAAAGGTAGGTATATCATTTTTTCCCTCACAGTTTTTGTCTTTTTTGTACTCTCGTCCATTTTCAGGAGCGAGAGGGGAGGCACTTTGAATAAGCGCAGCTTGTCAATGAGGCAGGCGCAAGGTCTGCTTTAACCGCTTCCTGTCCGCCCTATAGCAGCAATACTGGTACAGAGCGGCACAGGTGCACAAAATCATGTATATATACTTGATTTTGCATTTACGGGTAGGGGGCGCGCGCCCTACCCGTGCCACTATTCGCTGTCTCAGCTGTCAATCACCAGATCCTGGCCGGTGATTACTTGCTGGCACCCAGTGATCAAGGAGCATTACCAACGGAGGGAGAAAACTGTATGCAAACAATACAGTTCTCTCTGCTGTCAGCTCCTGCACACTGCTATGCATGGCTTTGCATAGCAGTGTGCTAGCAGTGAAGCACAGACACACAGCACACAGTAAAACAGTGCCCATCACACAGTTAACCATTTAATCACCCCACATGTTAACCCCTAAGCCCTTCCCGCCCAGTACCATTAGTACAGTGTCAGTGCTTTTTATTAGCACTGATCACTGTATTGGTGTCACTGGCGATGTCAGTGACATCAAATCAGTTCCCCCCAGTGTCAGAATGCCCGCTGCAGTCCTGCAGTCCCGCTATCAGTCGCTGATCACCATTATTAGTAACAATAAAAAAACAAAATCCCAGTATATATACTGCCATTTTTAAATGCTATAACATTCACATAAACCATATAATTTACACGTATTGGGATTTTTTATTTTATCAAAGACATGTAGCAGAATACATTTTGGCCTAAATTTATGACGAAATTAGATTTTTTTCAATTTTTTTACTGGACATGTTTAATAGCAAGAAGTCAAAAATATTTTTTTTCTCAAAATTGTCGGTCTTTTTTTTACAGCGCAAAAAATAATACCACCGAAAGAAAGCTCTATTTGTGGGGAAAAAAGGCCGTAAATTTCATTTAGGTGCAGCATTGCAAGATTGCACAATTGTCAGTCAAAGTAACGCAGCGCCGTAACGCACAAAATGGCCTGGTCAGGAAGGGGGGTAAATCCTCTAGAGGGAAAGTGGTTAAAGGATAGGTTCACCTTTTGGACAAAATTAATAAATGCACATTTTTTTGCAGGTAAAAAAATGTACATTTATTATTTTTGTCTGCAGGAGCCTGGAACGCATTGCACCAGTGATCAATAGATTGCTGTTGCCATGCAGGTCTCCTGCAGACCTGTCAGAATATCTGCTTGTCATACGGGATGTATGGACAAGCAGAAATTCTGACAGGAAGCTTCAATTAACTACCACAGCGCACCACAGCACTGTAGTAGTTCATTGAAAATTACAAGCCCACAGCCGCTAAGGCTGTCAGGACTTGCAGTTCATTCATTCACTGAAGTCCGAAAATGAATGACGTGGCCGTGTGGGCCATTTTCAAATTTGACAGATAGTGTAGGGAAACTTCTCCCTGTACTACCTGTCAGAGGGAGGGGGGCAGTGGGCATGGCTGCAACTATGGGAACATGTTTCCTAAAAACGGGTGGAACATGTAACATGTTCCAAAAGCGAACTTATCCTTTAATGTAATTTTAATACCATCATATTTTAAAGCGGTATTAAACGCAAAACTAAAAATGTAATATATTGCAGCTTACCGATCATTAGATGTGGTGGCTTTGTTAGTTTATTGAGGATTTCTTCCCTTTGTTTTCACCTGGTGCTCTGGCCAGTAACACACCTCCTGTATTTGAGTTCCCTCACTCTGGATGAATAAGCATAGTGGGCACCTTTGGGCTGCAGCACTGTCAGTCTGCAGGGGAAGGAAGTGTTAGATGCACTAGCAGATTTAGATACACTAACAAATTGAAGCCATACTCCAGCTAATACTTTATAGGCAGCTACAGCAACTGTTTTATTTCCTTTTTCAGATAACGGTTTTATATAAATATATCATTCCAGTAACTGCTAGAGAGCTTTCCTGTTGAAAAACAACAGACTGACTTGCTGGATCACCAGATGAACATAGAAGAAAGAAAGTCTTAAAAAGGAGTCAAATGTAGCCATCAAATCTATGTATTGGTAAACAGCAATATAATAAATGTTTGCTTTTGGGTTTAATGTCGCTTTGAAATCCTCACCTTTCATTCAAATAATACCTGATGATTCTTTTGTGAAGATCCTTGTTCGGTCACTGTCTACTATGGTGTGACAGTGCCATGTTTCTGTCTCCAAATTGCCCTCCTGAGTTGTACTTCTGTCACATTCACTTCCAGTGGAAAGAATAAGCAGGGTGGCATTGTGTAGGTTTGCATTGCTCATTTGTATTTCCTTTCCCCTATTGATGCCAACAGGAAGCCCATCCTGAGCAATGATATGCATCTGCCATTGGAGTGCATGCAAATAAAGAGAAACTGGGTGCAAAGAGTCTGCCGATGATCAGCCATTTAAAGCATAAAAGGAATGACATGAACAAGAACATGAAAACAGCGTATGTCTCATTAAAAAAAAATTGAGCAAGACAGATTTTTTTTCCTGGATTGGGGCCCATTCAAATAGGTTGTGGTAACAGCATACTGCAATGCACAATTTGCTGTAAATGGGCCCTTAGGGTTTACGCCTACTATAACATTAGGAACTTGCAGATGATTTTATGTTCAATTCTTTTTGAATACGAGGTACAAATAAAAAAAATAACAAAAAATATTCAATATTTTCCATCTAACCCCTTAGAAAAAAATAAAAAAAAAATGACGTATCATAGTTTAGAAATGCCACTGAAAAATGTGTGTTATGGGAAATAGAAAGATGATATAAGTTGTATGTTAAGAAATGAACTGAATGCAGTTGAAGCCTTTCTGAATGTTTTATGTTGTACTTGCTATGTAAGGTTGGGCCACTCCATCAATGCAGCCTATCGAGAAAAAAATCAAGCTTAATGGCATTTAAGTAGAGCTCCTCCTTTTCTGCTCAGGACTCATTTGTATTTCCTCTCCCCTATTGTCGCCATCAGGAAGCCCACCCTAAGCAATGATAGGCACCTGCCACTGGAGTGTATGCAAATAAAGAGGAACTGGGTGCAAAGAGGCTGCAGATGATCAGCCTTGTAAAGCATAAAAGGATGGGAAAAAACATGAAAACTGTAAATGTCTCATTAAAAAAAAAAAAAATATGAGCAAGACAGATTTTTTTTTCCTGGATTGGGGCCCATTCAGATAATGTAGGTTAGGTAACTCAGCATACTGCAATGCACAATTTGGTGTAAATGGGCCCTTAGGGTTTACTCCTACTATAACATTAGGAATTTGCAAATGATCTTATGTTATACCTTGATGAATACAAGGTATGAATGAAAAATAACAAAAAATATTACATATTTTCCATCTAAACCCTTAGAAAAAAAAACTAAAATAAGCCATATCACTGAAAAATGTATTATGGAAAGTAGAAAGATGATATAAGTGTATGTTAACTGAACTGAATGCAATTGAAGCCTTTCTGAATGTTCTATGTTGTACTTGCAATGCTAGGGTAGGCCACTCCGTCAATGCAGCCTATCGAGAAAAAAATCAAGCTTGACAGCAATTAAGTAGAGCTCCTCCTTTTCTGCCCAGGACTCTGTACTAATATTGCGATTATGTAATCACTGGGGAGCAATGGTTGACATAGAAACTACAAACCCTGGCTAAGCTTCAGCACTATTAGAAAAGGGTACACTGGAGAAATTCACGTACTGTGTACACTTAAGTTCCTAGAAGCAGTCTGATTATCTGGGGTCATGCAATCCAGGTTTCCAAATAAAGAAATAAATGTATAAAACTAAAAACGTGTATTTAGATTAACTTTTTTTTCAACAATGTGATTGTTTATTGTGTGTGTGTGTGTATATATATATATACACACACATATACACTATATTGCCAAAAGTATTGGGACGCCTGCCCTTGCACACACATAAACTTTAATGGCATCCCAATCTTAGTCTGTAGGGTTCAATATTGAGTTGGCCCACCCTTTGCAGATATAACAGCTTCAACTCTTCTGGGAAGACTGTCCACAAAGTTTAGGACAGTGTCTACGGCACAGGTGTCAAACTGGTGGCCCTCTAACTGTTCCCAAACTACAAACCCCATGAGGCATTGCAAGATTGACAGTTAAATGCATGACTCCGAAATGCAGAGGCATGATGGGACTTGTAGTTTTGCAACAGCTGGAGGGGCGCCAGTTTGACACCCCTGGACTATGGGAATGTTTGACCATTCTTCCAGAAGCACATTTTTGAGGTCACGCACTGATGTTGGATGAGAAGGCCTGGATCGCAGTATCCATTCTAATTCATCTCAAAGGTGTTTTGTCAGGTTGAGGTCAGCACTCTGTGCAGGCCAATTAAGTTCATCCACCCCAAACTCACTCATCCGTGTCTTTATGGACCTTGCTTTGTACACTGGTATACAGTCATGTTGGAACAGGAAGGGACCATCCCCAAACTGTTCCCACAAAGTTGGGAGTATAAAATTGTCCAAAATGTCTCAGTATGCTGACGCCTTAAGAGTTCCCTTCACTGGAACTAAGAGGCTAAAGCCAACCCCACACCATAATCCCCCCTCCACCAAATTTTACACTTGGCACAATGCAGTCAGGCAAGTACCGTTCTCCTGGCAACCACCAAACCCAGACACGTCCATCAGATTGCCAGACAGAGAAGTGTGATTGGTCACTCCAGAGAACACATTTCTACTGCTCTAGAGTGCAGTGGCGGCGTGCTTTACACCACTGCTTGTGACGCTTTGCATTACACTTGGTGATGTAAGGCTTGGATGCAGCGGCTCGGCCATGGAAACCCATTACATGATGCTCTCTATGCACTGCTGGTGTGCTAATCTGAAGGCCACACGAAGTTTGGAGGTCTTTAGCTATTGACTCTGCAGATATTTTGTGACTTCTGTGCACTTCAGCATGCGCTGACCCTGCTTTGTCATTTTGTGTGGCCTATCACTTCATTGCTGAGTTGCTGTTGTTCCCAGCTGCTTCCACTTTGTTACAACACCACTAACAGCTGACTGTGGAATATTTAGTAGTAAGGAAATTTCATGGATGGACTTATTGCACAGGTGGCAACCTATCACTGTACCACACTAGAATTCACTGAGCTCCTGAGAGTGACCCATTCTTTCACAAATGTTTGTAGATGCAGTCTGCATGCCTAGGTGCTTGATTTTATACACCTGTCACCATGGAGGTGATTGGAACACCCGAATCCAGAGATTTGGAGGGGTGTCCCAATACGTTTGGCAATATAGTGTGTATGTATGTGTGTGTATATATATATATATATATATATATATATATATATATATATATATATATAAAAGCACATAAAGTACATACACACAACCACACTGTACACAATACTGTATATACACAACATGTAGATACAAGGAATGTATAGGTGATAAGGTTCCTCATATAATTCAAGCTAGGCCATTATCCAGACATGCAGACTCATGTACCATGCCAGGCCACATGCCAAGAAGCGCTGGGTAAATATCTTGTAAAGAGGAACAACAAAGCTTCTCTCCTCCGTTGCAAGACACCTTGTTCCCATGTTGAGGGCACAAGGGCCTCTTTCCTATATATATGCAGTCCCCAAAAGATTGTGGGGGTCTGTAAAAGAGAATGTATAGAAACCTGGTCCCTTCTTTCTTAATCCCTCCCCCCGCAGAGGAATGAATTCAGGGGTATATTAGTACCCTTTACCCATTCCCACTATGGTCCCTTTCACAAGGCTACTGTAATTGGGTCTGCCTATCTGTCTTTTAGTAGGATTTGATCAGACTATCCTTTGCCCTCTATGGAGCAGCACTTTGTAAATGGACATCCACCTGCATCTGATCTGCAAAAAACAGACGGATGGGGATTCATTCCCCATCCGTCCAGCAGGTCGAAAGTCAGTCAGATGTAAACAGACAGGTGGTCTGTTTACATCCGAGCACTCATAAAGGAAAGCTGGCTGTGTCAGCTGTGCATAAGCAGAGCAGACACGGACCTGTCATCAGCCTGCTTGACTGATCCACTGCTAAGCAGAGTGATCTGCTGGCAGAGTCCTCCCATGTGAAAGACCCCTTCGAGTTAAATTTAAAACAAAAAGTGTGGCAAAGTCATTGAAAAAAAGGTCAATCACATTGTCCAGTCCTGTAAATCCAGCATTAATCCCAAAGACCTGCCTTCCACCAATGTCTCCCATCCATGTGGTTGATGATGGATTTACATTGTGAGACATTGTTTACATATTTTTTTATTTTCACTGCAGGACTTTTTCATGGTGTAGGTGTCTTTTTTTCTCATTTTTGTGGAGAATGAGTAAAAAAGTGTACTACTGGGGCATGTAGGGCACCCATGTTATAAAGAGGGCTTTCAGATTGATTGCAGATCCCCCCCCCATAGAACTCCCCTCATCCCCTTAGTGACAAGATGTGGGGAGGAGTCCCTGGTTCTCTCAATATGGGGGGGGGGGTTGGCCTCCCTTGCAAGGTACCTTCCCAATGTTAAAAGGAAGGTGGCCTAGTATGGTTCAGAAATGGGATTGCAAACTTGCTGTCCACCCTGGTTACTCAGACTGTATGCATGAATAATGGCCTGTTATGAGATTTTAGGGGAATAACACACCATTTTTTTTTTGTTTTTTTTTACAAGTACTGTCCCTTGCAAAAACATGGAGTTACCCTTAAAATTAATATGATACCCTTATCTGGGTATGCAGACTCACCAACCCTTCCAAGATACCTTGTCCCCATTGGGAACAGTCCAGGGCCTCGTCCCCACATCTGGTCACCAAGAGGATGTGGAGGTTTGTAGGGCTTTTATCAGAATCTGAACGCCAGCTTTATAATAAATGGGTGGGCACCCTGGTATCCACCCAAAGGTCAATGAATATGGAGTACATTAGTACTCCTTATTACTCATTCTCAAAAATTTTCAAAAATAAAGTTATCCACACAGGATGTCATTTATTGCAATTAAAAAAAAAAGGTAAATAATGGTCCAAGATTTAACTCTATCATCAATCACATTTCCCAACAATGTAGATTACAATGAACTGCCAAAGGCCTTATCGTTATCATGCAACAGTTCAGTGGTAAATTTTTTCTTGGCCACTAAAGTTCAACTGAACATTTGAAAAGTACAGGGCAGAGCGTATTGACAGGAGGGGGATGGGCTAAGTGCCAGACAGAATTTGAAATCTGGGCTTTGGATCCAGGGACCCCACAAGGGCACAGAACATGATTGGATGATTAAATAAAATAATTACCTGCACTACAGAAAAATGAATAGCTAAAAAAAGTATGGTTCCCAATGAGATCACTTAACTTCAATTGTAACACACAACTAAAGGTTTGAAGTAAATCAAACATCATACGGCTTTTTCACTTATCAGTTTGCAAAACACAGGACAGTTCTAAATATTGGCATGTGTGACTTGGTCAACGTAACAAAACTAAGAAGGCCAATTACAGGCAATAAACTGGAGCAACAATCTGCAACTCTCCTTAATGAATGATTCAACTGTTAAAACATCCTAATAAATTTCGTATCTAAAGACAAAAATGTATTTCACTAGCACAGAAACTTTGTAATGAACATACAGTATTGTTGGGGGAAAAAAAAAAATCTAATTTAGCATTTTGCATTTTTTACCTTCCCAAGAAAATTTTGACTATACTGGGAAAATATTTCCTCAATATTCCATCTTGGTCGATTACTTTAATAACATTACGTTAGCTTACATTTCATAATATTATTATAAAATGGAATAAAATATACATATTATTTACAAGTAATAAAGAAACCAGGTCTCTTTCATAGCTTGTGTGAGCCATTGTATGCATTGTGTGAGGTTCCAGCTTTGTTTGGGTGGAAGTAGAATTTGTGCCAGAACAGGGTGGTAGCTCCTCAGTTCCATGACTATTTGCACCAAGTAATTGCTTTATGGTTTCCCATTGTGTGCCAGCCTATGTTGTTCTGCCAGCCTATGGTGTTCTGTGTATCCTTACTGTCTCATAGATTGCTGTTTGCCGAGCCATTTATTGACTTGCCTGTCATAGTAGGAAACGTGTGAGGACCGTGAGATTTTAATATACTGTAAATTGTTCATTTCAAACTGTGCTCCTTTGTGGTGAGATATAATCAGACTGCTGGTTTTGCTCAAACACTATTCAATTGCTTTGCTTTTTTTTTTGAAAACCCATACTGATGTTTGGCATATGATAATGTTATTGCATGGCTAGGCTGTATTCTCTTTACCAAGCAAAAATATTATAGGAGCCTCTTTATTACATTTTTTCTTTTTTTTTTCTTCTATTTTGATATTGTCAATTATTTCATTTTCATTTTTGCCTTTTATTGGGTATTTCAGTATTTAATATAGATTTTTGGGAAAGGTCATTACATTGTGTAGGTTAAAAAAAACCTGACACAAACCTGGACAATTCAAACTGATTATATAATAAAATTCATAAGCAGGGGTCACCTTCTGTGACAGTTATCAGTATATCCAAAGATGTGGACAGCTGAAGTTATATAAAAATCTCAACTTCAATATTAGTCCCCACTTTGTGCATGTTCCTATTAGTTAATGAGGCAGCTCATTATATAAAAACACAATGGAAGGGGTCAGACCAAGAATATTAATTCAGCTACCTATAATCTTGATGATATTGTGGTTTCACTGAAAGTAATTCAGAATTTGTGATAATCTGTTCAGCTTGAATTGCCCAGGTTTGTGACTGATTTATTTAATTTATCCTTAAGACTTTAAACAGCAGTACTGATCTAATTCCAAAATGATTGTTTTCCCCATTTACTAATTTAACATTTGTGTGAACACTAAATGCTGCAATTGCTGCTTGTCTTTTAAGAACATTAAGGTATATTTAAAAGATTTGCAACCCATCTTGGCCTGCTGAATTGTAGGTTATGAAGGCAGACTGATAAGAACAGGCCAAGATGCTTAGGTATTTATAGACTGAGCTTTTTCCTTTTGGATTCCAAGGAATTCACGGGCAATGCAAGAATATATAAACACTCATCATCATGCTCATGGTCTTCCTTGGATTTTCCTTAACAGCTTCCCATCCAACTTATAGCAGAAATACTGCTACAGGGCGTCATGGACGCACTAAATCACGGGTGCACACGAGGCTCGCCCGCATCCTACCCGCGCCACCATTCGCGGCCATGGCTGTCAATCACCGGTCCCAGCCGGTGATTACTCACCGGCACCCGGTGATTGCCAAGGATCTCCGACTGGGAGGAGAACTGTTTGTAAACAAAACAGTTCTCCCTGTCAGCTCGTGCACACTGCTTTGCATGGCTGTGCACAGCACAGTCATACAAAGCAGTGTGCTTGCAGTGAAGCACAAACACGTGGCCCCAGTAAAACACACCCAGCACACAGTTAACCCTTAGATCGTCCCTCATGTTAACCCCTTCATGCCCAGTGCCATTAGTACAGTGTCAGTGTGTTTTTTTTTTTTTTAGCACTGATCACTGTATTAGTGTCACTGGGGATGTCAGTGGCACCAAGTCAGTCCCCCCCATGCCCTCCGCAGTCCCGCAGTCCTGCTATAAGTCGCTGATCACTTCCATTACTATTAAAAATAAAAATGCCAGTATATATACCGCCATTTGTAAACGCTATAACTTTCATGTAAACCAATTAATTTACACGTATTGGGATTTTTTTTTAGCAAAGACATGTCGCAGAATACATTTTGGCCTAAATTTATGACGAAATTAGATTTTTTAAATTTTCTTACTGGACATGTTTAATAGCAAAATGTCAAAAATATTGTTTTTTTCTCAAAATTGTTGGTGGTTTTTTATAGCACAAAAAAAATAAAAAATGCACAGGAGATCAAATACCACCGAAAGAAAGTAAACATTTGTGGGACCAAAAGGACTTACATTTAATTTGGGTGCAGTGTTGCATGAACGCGCAATTGTCAGTTAAAGTAATGCAGCGCAGTAATGCAAAAAATGGCCTGGTCAGGAAGGGGTAAAAATCCTCAGGAGGGCAAGTGGTTAAGATGAATGTTAAAGCCTTGCTGAAGTTAATATGGCATTCTTCGAATTGTAAGCTTCTGTGGGGTTTGGGGTTTATGTGATTGATTAGGTGGTCTCTGCAAAGCTGGATGTGCTTTATAAATAAGTAAAATAATTAGACAGTTAGAAAGTGGGTTATTTACTAAAACTGGAAGGTGCAAAATCTGGTGCAACTCTGCATAGAAATCAGTCAGCTTCCAGGTTTTATTGCTAAAGCCTAATTGAACAAGCTGAAGTTAGAAGCTGATTGGCTACTATGCACAGCTGCACCAGTTTTAGTAAATCTTCCCCATAGTGTTCATTAACACATTATTATTATTATTATTATATAGGATTTATATAGTGTCAACAGTTTGCTCAGCACTTTACAATCTAACGGGAGACAATACAGCAATAATACAGTTCAATACAAGAGGGATAGGAGGGCCCTGCTCCTTGGAGCTTACAATCTAGGATAGTTGGTAAGGTTGAATAAAGACAGAGTTCAGCCAATTCAACCAGTGTGGATATGTGTGCTCATGTCCAAAACTCATATCCTATATCCCTGCATATTGTGTTTATTAAGATGCCCATCTAAGAGTTTTTTTTAAACTATCAATACTTCCTGCTGACACCACTGATTGCGGAAGTGAGTTCCATATCCTTACCGCCCTGACAGTGAAAAACCCTCTACGGAGTTTGAGGCTAAACCGCTTCTCCTCCAACTTCATTGAGTGGCCCCATATCTTCTTATATTCCCTAAGACAGAATAGTTTATTCCTTGTGGTAGAATCATAATTGAGGTATGTGTATATTGGTATCATATCCCCTCTCAAGCGTCTCTTTTCCAGGAAGAATAAGTTTTAATGTCTGTAGCCTTTCCTCATAACTGAAGTCCCCCGGTCCCTTATTAACTTTTGCCCTTCTCTGTACTCTCTCCAGTTCTAGCACATCCTTTCTGAGGGGAGATAAAATACCCCTCAGAATGTATCAAATGCCTTTTGTTTTAATCCTTTTACTTGAAAATGGGATTATTGATATACACATTCTCAATTACCAGACTAGATGCATACAACAATATAGGTTTCACTTGAAATGCAGCAAAATGTGGTAAAAATATATCAAGGGGCTGTATGTAAGTACAGTATGTCTAGGTAGCAATGATAATGGGAAGAATTATTCATCCTTTCTTACAAAATTATTTACTAACTGCCTATACAAATAGAATGAAATGAGCTTGTAGGGTCCCCAGTTCCTCACGTAGGGTATATTTTGCCACAATTTCCTTGATGGGATCAGCCAAAAATGCATATCGCTATACATGAATTTTTGTATAAAGGTAGCAATGCCTACAATACAGTGTACAATAAAAATGGGCTGTAAGGAACTAAGGGAAAAGTGTAAGCAAAAATAGCCAAATATGTTGTATAGAGGTTTTGTAGCTATCCTCTTTCCATTATTACTGAAAAAAAAATGTTCTTTTTTAGTCAGGTTAATATGTAATATTGCATGTTAACATTCTACAGTCCTTCAGTTTCAGCAATTTCAGTTTTTAGGTATGTTGATGTTTACAGAACATAAAAAAGAACTATACCCCTACTCCTTGTTCATTTACTTTTTAGCCTCATTAACTTTTTTGCAGCCTAAAAACATACTCGCACGCACAGTGAATTCAGCATTATCCTGCTGTGATTTGAGGTTCCCCTATAACAAGTTGGGTCCCATTCTGCCATCTTCCTTTGTAAATCATCTGGTACAAGCTGTCTCTTTGGGCTCTTGCAGCCAGCTCCCTGATGATGTGCATCAGGTCTTCCCTCCTCCAACCACTGTATGCAAGCTGGCATTTCCAGGGGTGGATTCACAAAAAAAGGATAAACAAACATAAACATACAAAATGTATCAGGTTTTCCTAATTAAGGATTGGGGGGATTGCAATGATGTAAAGAGCAATTTAGCTGTGACGGTTTTCTTTAAACTGATCATCACAGCATTTCCGGATACCTTAGCAGACAGCTCAGTTGGCGGATTGATCAAACAGACTTGTAAAGCAAGTGTTGCTTTCTGTGATCTTGCTTTAGCTGTCCCACACTGCTCTGAGAATTCTTTGTCATGTATTAAAGCATCACTATCATTGCCCAAAATAGTAGGTCCCTGCAAAAGAAGGGAGTGCACTTTCGGAAGATGATGCAGGATGCAAGTATAGTACTTAGGGCTGCCACCTCTTCCCTTTAAAACTGAACACATATTAATTACACAGATTCTGAGGCTAATTTAATGCATCATGCATCACTCCCAAAAGTGTTTAGCTGCTGAAAAGTCTGTCAGAGGCTGCAACACCTAAGAAGAACAAAGACAGGAGGTACTGGCAGCTGGAGAGGTACCCCTGCTTTTCACAGGTAGCTGCTATTTAGGATTTTTCGGATGATAACATTACTACTTAAAATGTTTAATTTCTAAAAAAAAAGATTGTATGTAAATAATTAAAAAACAACTGTTTAAACTTAACAAAAACTACATTTACACAAAACCACAGTAGTTTTCTTTTAATCAGTGCGGCACAGTGGCTTAGTGGTTAGCACGTCTGCCTTGCAGTAAATGGGTCATGGGTTCGATTCCTGACCATGGTGCCTCCTGCATGGAGTTTGCATGTTCTCCCTGTGCTTGTGTGGGTGTGCTCTGGTTTCCTCCCACACTCCAAAGCAGGGGTGGACTGACAACTCATGGGGCCCCTGGGCAATAGGGGATCATGGGGCCCCTTTGTCCTTGCCCAAACTCAAAAAAGCCCATGAAAAAGGTACCAGGGGCATCTCATGAGGCCCCCTACTGACCCCAGGCCCTTGGGCAGTGCCTGAGTTTCCAAATGGTCAGTCTGCCCCTGCTCCAAAGATGTGCTGGTAGGTTAATTGGATCCTGTCTAAATTGGCCCTAATATGTGTATGTATGAATGTGAGTTAGGGACCTTCGATTGTACACCCCTTGAGGGTTAGGGACTGATGGGAATGTTCAATATTCAATGTTCAATATATGTGTAAAGCGCTGCGTAAATTGACAGCACTGTATAAGTACCTGAAATAAATAATCAGAAGCTGACCATACAAAAGAGCTAAAGTGCTTTACTCTACATTTTTTCATGTGGTGTTAGATTTAAGCACTAGAGATGTAAGGACTAAATAAGTGGGATTCTATTTAACTGGGACAATATTTAACAAAATAGTTCACCTTCTAGAACATACAGACAATACAGTGATAATGACAAGATCAGAAGAGTGCCTTGTGGAAATGATGAAGAGTGTACCTCAAAGAACTAATAAAGCAGGTCTGAAAGTGAGCTGTATAAAGGCTGAATATATAACAGCCTCCAGAAAAAAAACAAGATGAAAACAACTGATGATCTGAAGGCCATGTACTGAAGCTTCTGTTGAACTCAGTCTTTCAGGCATGTGAGAACTCTAATAACTAAAGATAATAATATACAGGCAACAAAACAACCTAGGATATCTAGAGTACAATGCTGCTGCTTTAAAATAAATGATATATTTCGGTTAAAATCTGCATCTAGAACATACAGAGTGGTGATAAAACCAATAGTAACTTATTCAATAGAAATGTTAAGTCTATTTAAAAATGTGTACTTAGGAAAGAAAAAAGAGGTGAATATAAAGCAAGAAAATTGAGAATAGAAACAGGTAGCGCCAATTAGTGTCAGATTAACTGCTGCACTATCACAGTCACATTTTAAGACATTGATCACCATCATTGCAAGTATAAAAAATGAATAAATAAAAATTCCAGTATATAAGCCATAGTTTGTAGTATAAATTTCACCCATACAACCAATGTACACTTTTTGGGATATTTTTTTTCTCTTGTTCAAATATTTTATTGGCATTTTAACAAGGAGGAAGAGAAGGGACATTAGAGATAAACATTTCTCAAACATAAGCTTATAATAATAGGCAATAATGACAGTAGAGTCTTTACATAAAAAAAGGGGGAGAGGAGGGGAATGGTGAATTGACAATATGACAGTTTTAAGGAACATAAGATGGGTAAGGCTAATAGCTTAGGTACATACAAAATTTTAATAGGTAAATGGGCGCGCTCCCCAATGATTCGTAAGGGGACCATAACATAGGAGTGTAGAGTTATACAGGATGGTTAGGGGAAAATAAAAAGGAGAAGGATAGGTCAGGGAGGTCAGAGGGAGAGTGGAGAGGGGTGAGAAGGGGTAAGTGACTCCACAGTTAGCAGCAGTAAATGGAGGAGTATGCAAGATTGGTAGGAAATGGTACCAGAATAATATGGAGTATTTATCATGGGTTCAGAAGTGAGTCGTCAAAGTTTGGTGGGAGGAAGCGCTCTACCCAGGGGTTCCAAACATTTCGGAATTTAGGGATAGTATCTAGAATTGTGGCTTCCACTTTAGCGTGAATCATAGCCTGGGTAACTCTATTTTTAACTACTGCAATGCTTAGAGAGGAGATTTCCAAGACTTAGCTATGACCTGCTTGGCTGCCGTGGTAACTTGTAGAATAAGTTTGAATTGTGAGTTGGTTATACCAGGGGGGCGTAACTTGAGCAGTACAGTAACCGGGTTCGGCTGGAGTGTTTTTGTGCTAAGTTTAGACAGTATACCAAAGATGTCTGCCCAAAAGGCTTGGGCGATTGGGCAATCCCACTATATATGGAAATGCGTACCTAGGTCTACACAACCTCTAAGGCAAGTGGGGGAATAATTAGGTGTATACTTTGCAATTCTCGTTGGGACAAGGTACCAACGGGTTAGGACTTTATAGTTGGTTTCTAGAGCTACAATATTATGCAATGATGACTTAGTATTGGACCAGATATGGTCCCAGTCAGAAGGCTCTAGTTGCCGGCCAAGGTCCGCTTTCCATTTGCGAGTGTATGAGGGGGGTGATGTGGTGACCGAAGTTGTAAGAAGGGAGTACAGGCATGAGATGAGGCCTCGTCTATGGGGGTCTTTGTGACAAGCCCGTTCAAAGGGAGACATGGTGTTCGCTTGATTGATTGCTGTGGTGTATGGAGCGTAGAAATATTTAAATTGTAAGTATCGGAATATCGGAGGCTGGAAGTTCATATGTTTTACGCAATGAGGTAAAGGGTTTAAATTTGTTCCTAAGCATGAAGTGATGGGCCCTGAGAAGGTTGGCTGAGGTCCATTGTTTGAATACGTGTGGTGAAGACCATGCTGGGGGAAAGGCTGGGTTTCGGAGATATGAGAGCAGGGGATTATGTGGCGATTGTAAAAAATAGCAGGATATCAGTTTATCCCAAAGCAACAAAAAGTGAGATGTGATGGGGTTTGTTATCGAGTGGTGGTCTATAGGTCTTAACCATAGTAGGTAAGCAGTAGACAGGGGGTCGCATTCTATGGATTCGAGGATAACCCATTGAGGGATTTTGTGGGTCGTGTGATATTTTGGCAGTTGCGCTAAGTGTTCCGCCTGGTAATACTTGCTAATATCTGGGAGACCTAGTTTGGGGCGATACAGGGTTGAGCGGGGTACATGGGGTCAGACCTTGCCCCAGATGTAGGAAAATATCCGACGCTGTAAGGTGCGAAGGTAATGGGTGGGTACCGAGATTGGGAGAACTCTGAAAAGGTATAAAATTTTGGGGAGGATTGACATTTTCACGACTGCTATTCTGCCTAGCCATGCAGGCGGTAGAGAGGACCATTTGGTCATAAGAGCAGTTAGATGGGCTAACATAGGGGAGTAGTTGGCAGGGTATAGATCTGAGACATTGGGGGTCAGTTTTATACCCAGGAAGGGAATAGAACATTGTGACCAGGAGAACGGAAGTATACATTTCAAATGGGCCAGATCTTTAGGGGGAAGGGAGATATTGAGTGCTATTGATTTTTGGGGATGCATTTGAAGGCCTGAGTGTGAGCCAAACCTCTCAAGGAGTTGGAGGAGAGAAGGAGAAGAAGTCAAAGGGGAGGTGAGAAAAAGTAAAACGTTGTCTGCACATAGACATAATTTGTGAAGGGAGCCTCCTATCTCGAGTCCATGAATATCCGGACTGGCGCATTCCCCTCCCCCCTAAAGCACGCGCACATCACCCCCATACTCAAAAAACCCTCCCTGGACCCCACCGACCTGAACAACCTTAGGCCCATCTCCCTGCTGCCATTTACATCCAAGCTCCTTGAGCGCTTAGTCTACAATCGCCTAAGCTCCCACCTCACTGACAACAACCTCCTCGATCCACTACAGTCTGGCTTCCATCCCCTACACTCCACTGAAACCACCCTACTCAAAATCACTAATGACCTGTTAACCGCCAAAGCTAATGGCCACTACTCAGTCCTCCTACTCCTCGACCTCTCCGCGGCCTTCGACACAGTTGACCACCCCCTCCTCCTTAATAAACTACACTCCCTTGGAATTAGAGACTCCGCTCTCTCCTGGCTCTCCTCCTATCTATCCCAACGCTCCTTCAGCATTACCTATAATGCTACCACCTCCCCCTCTCTCTCCCTCTCTGTCGGGGTCCCCCAAGGCTCTGTATTTGGGCCCCTTCTCTTCTCCATCTACACCTCCTCCCTCGGCAAACTGATACACTCCCACGGCTTCAACTATCACCTCTACGCCGATGACACGCAAATTTACCTCTCCACCCCTCACCTCACCCCCTCAGTCTCCGCCCGTATCACCCACCTACTGAACGACATATCAGACTGGATGTCGCTCCATTTCCTCAAATTGAACCTTTCCAAAACCGAGCTCCTAATTTTCCCCCCAGCCCGCACCCCCCCATCCTCTCCATCACGACCAACAACACCACCATCAGTCCCACCCCACAAGCCAAAGTCCTAGGTGTCACTCTAGACTCAAACCTGTCCTTCCAACCCCATGTCCAATCGCTGACAAACTCATGCAGGCTCCACCTCCGCAACATCTCCAAAATACGTACGTTCCTAACCCCAGACACTACTAAACAACTCGTTCACTCCCTTATTATCTCACGTCTGGACTACTGCAACTCCCTTCTCACCAGCCTACCCCAATACAGGCTATCCCCGCTTCAGTCTATCCTGAACTCAGTGGCCAGACTCATCCACCTTACCAATCGCTCCGCTTCTGCCACCCCCCTCTGTCATTCCCTCCACTGGCTTCCGATTGCCCAATGCATTAAATTCAAACTACTAACATTGACATACAAAGCCATTCATAACGCTGCCCCAAATTACCTCAACGACCTGATACCCAAATACCACCCAACCCGTACTCTTCGCTCCTCACAAGACCTCCTACTTTCTAGCTCCCTGGTCTCCTCCTCCCATGCCCGACTGCAGGACTTCTCCAGGACTTCCCCCATCCTCTGGAACTCACTACCCCAATCCATCAGACTGTCACCTACCCTCCTCACCTTTAGGCACACCCTGAAAAACCATCTCTTCAGGGAAGCCTACCCCACTATCGCCTAACACCCGATCTCCTCCACTCCTCCTATCACTCCATCCCCCACAGCCACTTCCTCCTGTACCACTATCTCCTCCCTCCTGGATTGTAAGCTCAAAAGAGCAGGGCCCTTGAACCCCTCATGTATTGTTTTGTTACTGTATTGTCTCATGTACTGTCCCACACTATAATGTACAGCGCTGAGCAAACCTTTTTTTCGCTATATAAATACTGTATAATAATCCGGGTTGGCCCTAATCAGAATGGCCAACATTTCTATGGCCAAGGCAAAGAGAAGAGGGGACAGGGGGCAACCCTCTCTGATGCCACGGAAAATTGGGAATTGACCAGACCGATGTCCGAGATACCTGATTCTGGCCAAGGGTTCGCGATAGAGTGAGAAGATCCAGGTTACAAAGTGAGGGCCAAAGCCCCAGTGACGCAGAATGTAGTGCAGGTATGGCCACGAGACTGTGTCAAATGCCTTCTGGATGTCTAAGGACAGGAAACAGGTGGGAATATTGCAAGATTTAGCTATGTGTGCTAGGAGAGTTGCGTGGCGGACGTTGTCTCCGGCTTGTTGGGTTGGAATGAAGCCCACTTGGACATTATGAATTAGGGATCCTATACACGAGTTGAGGCACGTGGATAAAATTTTAGCTAGTAATTTGATGTCTATATTGAGGAGGGAGATTGGCCTATAATTGGACCATTGTGTGTTGTCCGACTTCAGTTTTGGGATCATTGAGATGTTGGCTTGCACTGTTTCTGGGTTAAAGGTTTGGCCCAATAGTATGGCATTGAAGGCATTAGTAAGAACAGGCGTAAGGAGGTGGACAAATTTTTTGTAGTATGTGGCGGAAAAGCCATCGGGTCCTGGGCGTTTACGTAGCTTTAAGAATTTGATAGCATTTAGGGTTTCAGTTGGGGTGATGGGATGCTCTAGTGCTGTCAGTTGGTGTTCCGAGAGCTTTGGGAAGGTGAAGGGGGCCAAGAGGGTGTCAGCCTGGGAAGGGTCAAAGGGTGTGGAGGAAGAATAGAGGCGTGAGAGGTGTTTGTGGAAGACTTGTATGATGCGTTCCGGATTACTAGTGGGGTTGCCAGAGGATGTGCGTAATCAAATGGGTTTGGTGATCTGATCAAGCCTACGGAGCCAAAGAGCTAAGAAGGTGCCAGGCTTATTGGCTTTTGTATAATATTTATGCTGGGATCTGTGAAGTGAGAGCTCCGCCTGGTCCGTGAAGAGAAGATCAAGGGCCAATCGGGACCGTTCCAGCGCTTTTCGGTTTGCTGGGGAGGGGGTCGTCTGGAAGGCTTGATGAGATTGGTCATAGGTTTGTTCTAGGAGAAGGCGTTGTTGTCTTTTCTCTTTATTTAAAAAGGATGCTTTGCTAATGCAGAACCCGCGAAGTACAGGTTTATGGGCTTCCCAAAGTAGGAGAGGGGAGATGTCAGGGGTTTGGTTTAGAGATGAGTAGTTTTTGAGCGCAGTTTCGCTATCTGAGCAATGTGTCGGCTCTGTTAAGAGGTTGTCATTGATGATCCAGGAGGAATCAGGGGGGATGGGGCCGAGGAGGCAATGGAAGTGAGTACAGCACAGTGATCTGACCAGGGAATTGGGAGGATTTTGGAGGCCAATAATCGGGGGGGAGGAGCTAGCAGTCATGTAGATGTGATCTATTCTTGAGACTGTGCTATGAGGGTGGGAATAGAAGGTATATTGGCGCTTTATTGGGTCAAGTTCTCTCCAGGTATCTATCATGGAGTAACATTGTAGTATGGCTTGGAAGGTTTGTTTGGGGGGGGGGGGGGGGGGAGGGTGAGGAGACTTGTCTAGGAAGGGGTATAAGGTACAATTTGAATCTCCGCAAACTAACAGTGTACCATGTTTATGGTGGTCAATGACCGATAATAGGTGGGAGAGAAACGGTAAGGGACCTTGGTTCGGGGTGTAGTATGTTGCGATGGTGACTTCAACGTCCAGAAGTTGCCCGGTTAGCAGGAGGTAACAACCTTCAGGATCTTTAATCTCAGTATGCAATGTGAAGGGTGTCGTACGGTGGAAGGCAATGAGTACCTCTCTGTGTTTGGTAGCGGTGGAGGCTGTGTAGAACTGTGGGTAGCGGGGGCCAAAGAATTTGGGAGTGGAGGAAGGAGTGTAGTGTGTCTCTTGAAGGCAGACTATATGAGCTTTATGTGATGCAATGGAGTGGAATACCTTGTTGCGTTTCTGTGGCATGTTAAGGCCCTGAACATTCAGGGTGAGAATATTTAAGGAACCCATGGGAGGAGTGTGTAGCGAACCAGATAGTAGGGTGTTACCAGCTGGAAGGGAATATGGTAGTCATGGTAGGAAGCAATAGGGTGAGATAAGGAGTTAAACAAAGTTGTGGAGTCATGTAGGGGGGAAGGATAGAGTTAGGGGAAGGTATCAGGAGGGGGATGTAGGGGGCCATACTAGGCCAAGGAGATGGTCCCCGGAGTCACCTGGAAATCGGGTGGTCTAGGGAACAGTAGTAGCCCAAATACTATCAAAAACTCGATACCAAAGGGGCTAGTAGTTGGTGCACAGGTACGTGGGCCGCGGGGAAGACAGCAGATAGACAGATGTATGGCGGTGAGATACTGGGGAAAAAAAAAACATTAAGGTTGGCTCACGGAGGAGTCAGGGGGTCCTCGGCTCAGGCGGCACCGGCTATCTAGGTAAGCCAGTAGTGGTGAGAGGATATAGTCTCCCGTGTCGCCCGAACCGAGGTCCCTATACATAAATTCAAACATAACTGTTTAAAAATTAGTCCAACAAGTAGCATATAAGGCACAACAAGCTCTCAACAATATAAGAGAGAGAAAAGGAAAGATGACCTTTAACTTGCTGGACAACAGGAAAGAGTTTTCTCAGTACATGTTAAAACATTGGTAAAAAAGAAAGAAAAAGGAAGAAAGTTGAAAAATATCAAAATACCGATATGAGCCCTGAGGTCTAACATAAGGATATGGATGCTTAACGTCTGCATCTGGGTGAGAGATGAGGAGAACAGACACTATGGGTGTCAACTACTGCGATGGTGGAGTTACACTTTGTTGTGTGTATGCGGTAGGGTAAAAGGTGATTGGTGAGATTCAGTCTATGGAATCTTGTGGAGACGGAGCAGGTGATGAAAAACACCCTCGTTTGTGGGTGTTGAGTTGACCATTGACGTGGTGTGTAGGGTGAGGTTTCTGTGGTGAACAGGACGCTGAATGCCGTCTGGAGCCTTCTGATGGTGTTGTTGGTGGGTGTAGCTGGAGGTTCCGCAGGGTTTCCATTAACACGTCAGGGGTCTTACAGATGTAGCCTCGGGCCTGATAGCGGAAACGCACTGCGAAGGGGAAGCTCCATTTATATGGTATACCATGTTGTTGGAGCGCCTGTAGATGAGGTTTCATGGCCCTGCATTTGGCGATGGTAGTGGGGCAGAGGTCTTGAAACAGCTGGTAGGTGTGACCTTGGAACGTGAGGGATTCTGCGTTGCGGGCTGCTTGTAGGAGTTGTTCTTTAGTGCGAAAAAAGTGGAGTTTGGCTATGATATCGCTTGGTGGGCCATCGGTGCGTCGTGCAGCTAAAGCCCTATGAGTCCTGTCCATTTCCAGGTGTTCCATTGGGATTGCGGGGGCGAGCGATTGGACGTCAATGACTGACTCAGGAAGGCCGCAGATTCGTAAATTTGAGCGCCTAGCCCGATTTTCAAAGTCCTCTAGACGTGTTTGCAGTGTCGCGTTTTCGTCACGCAGAAGGTCAAGGTCATCTGCATGTGTCTGAAGTGAGGCGTCGAGGTCATCCACTTTCTGTTCCAGGTCAGCAGTGCATTGCCCCAGTTCGCGGATTTCTCTGGACAGCTTGTCAGTGATGAGGTCAGAAGTCTGTTTCAGGGCTTTGTGTAGCATTTTTTCAAAGCGCCTGAGAAGGTCAGGAGAAGTAAGATCAGGAGTAGAGGCGTGTATGGGGGTCTCTGGGTCAATATCTGACTCACCCTCAGATGTGCAAGGATGGCTTGGCTGCTCTGCCTGCAGGGCTGCATAGGTCTGTGCAGCTTTCTTGCTGCTAGGAGAGGGTGCTGTGGCCATTTTGGAGGAGGCTTGAGCCAGGGCCTCCTTGATGGGTTTGCTGGACGGCGGAGCTTGGTGCCGGGACGCTCTCCTGACCATGCTGGCGTGTGGCAGTGTGGTTGCTATGGCAACCGGAGCTGTTTATATGATGGTGCGGGCCAGGATCTATATACGGGCAGCTGTCTTCCCTTCGGCCTTACGGAGCCTCAGGGACACATGTCTGTCCCGTTGGCCGCGCATGCGCACTCCTGGGATATTTTTTTTACCAAACACATGTAGCAGAATACATTTTGGCCTAAATTTGTGAAGAGATTAGATTTTTTTATTGGATATTTTTTATAACAGAAAGTTGTTATTGGTATTTTTTCATTTATAAAATAAAGCTTAAAAAACACAGTGGGGATCAAAAAGAACCAAAAGAAAGCTCTATTTGTGTGAAAATTCCCAATGAAAGTAGGCAGTGCTCTAGTGGTTAAGTGTTTGATTTTCTCTACATTTTATCTATCCCAGACATTGCTTCCTCTTAGGTGATTGTTGGAGGATATGATATTTTGCATGCTGTTGCTTTGAGTAGAGGGAGTCTTTTGGCGATTCCTGCTATGGACCTTTTTAGTGGTGGACCTAAAGCACAGTGCCCTGGCACACAGGTTACAAAGGAGCCTTTCCAGCATATCACTTATTTGTTAAGGAAATTGCATTTAATTTTAAAACTGCAGCTCCTAGGTCAGGTACACTGCTTGTAGTTGAAGTAATTCTACCTGTTTACCTTTTCATTACAATCACAGATTAGAAAGTGCTTTACAGCTCATAAGCACAGTCTATAGGAATTAGAGCCTCAAGAAGTGCCAATTTTGTGACCCATTGGACCATAACCATATTGTTCAGTTTGACTGTTTATTATAGTGTATATTGAAGTATTGTGTATGTGTTGTGTACCATATGCAAGTTTCAATACAAAGCAAGATAGTACTGAGATGCTGAATGCTCATTATGCCGACTGTGCAGCTTCTGTGCTGTATTTGGATTTAATTTTAATTTTTGGATTTTATTGTCATTTGCTTCATGCTTTTTCCAGGACAGTGAATCAGAGAGATTGGCATGACAGCCAGGCAACAAACTTTTTTTATTTAGAGAAAGGTCAATAATGGCAGTGTAGATCTTTCTCTTAGTACCACTTTCCCCTACAGCACATCTAAACTCAAAAAGTAAAGATTTGTTGTGTTGTGGGGAACATCTACAGGTAATAATCATGTCTAAGCTGTATCCTAAAAAATTTACTTTTTTTGTCTGGGTTTCCTCTCAAAAATTATAGTGTAGTTTAGAATACTTCATGGTATTTGAGGATAAATTGGAATTCATGTGTGTAGCTATATATTGGCAGTGTAAAATTAAAAGTGTATGTAAACTCCAACAATGAACTTCAGGAATCAAAGCCCTGCTTCTACCTGTCTGCCCACCTCCACAAAGAGAAAAAGTACAGAACAAGGCACTGTAGGACAGTAATGAAGAAAATATCAGCTGCAGGGACAGCACAGGCAGCATCTGTAATTAATCCTTTGCCTTCATCTTGCCTTTTTTTGTGGTACAACTTCGAGCATTTAGTTCTTCTTTAAAGCGGAGCTCCAGGTTCCCCCAAAAAAATTAAAAGTCAGCAGCTACAAATACTGTAGCTGCTGACTTTTAATATAAGGACGCTCTCCTGTGCAGGGATCCAGCGATGTCCTCACCCGAGTTGATTCTTCAGTAGGCTTAGGGTGTAGAGGCCAGCATTTTAAAGTGGAAGTAAACCCACATTTGTATCTTTACCTTATAATAAAGCTTACCTGTAGGTAAAATGAATATCTCCTAAACGTGCACCGTTTAGGAGATATTAGCTCTTTATGAAAGCCGGTGCATGTGCTCTGAAGGAACAACATACCCATGCCATTCCTTCAGACACTGTGTCGTGGCCCAAGAACGAGTGACTTCATCGTGGCTTGGCCAGTCAGATGGGCGGAATTCGCAAACCTGGAAGGAAGACAGGGTGAAGATGGAAGCCCAGTCAACATTGACAGCGCGCCACTGAAGGGCTTTGTTTTAAGGCAGGTCTTTCATAATGTGCTAGTATGCGATGCATACTAGCACATTATGACATCACCATGCAGGGGATTTTTTTTTTTTTTAAAGTTGCAATTTACTACTGCCTCAAGTAAGAGAAACCAGCAGTAAAGCCTTGCGGCTTCACAACCGGGTTTCTTACTGCACATGCACAAAACACACTGCGCTTTGTGAATGGGTTGCAGTCTTCTGGGACCTGTGAAGTGTTCCAGAAGGCTGCGGGGGGAAGGAAGGGAGCCGAACTTCTGTCTCAGATCGCCACGCCGCAAAAAGTGCAAAATGTGGCAGTGAAGGGGGGAAGCAGACAAGCAGCATTTCCCCTTTTGGGTGAAGTTTCGCTTTAAGGTCTCACTCATCTGATATATCCAGCCAAAGTGTTGAGTCTATATGTTTGAACAGAATAAAAGTTCAGCAGTATTGTATAAATTGGACACAAAGTCTTATTGACAGACAAAAATCATTTGCATGCACAAGGCTTTACAAATAATGAGATGCAAACCTTGGTAATTACACTTATGCAGTTTCCCATTAGCCCCAGATAATTGCTTATAATTATAATTTTTTTGCCAGAAAATTAATCTGCTTTTTACAGACTTAATTGTTATTGCTAGTGATTGTGATTTCCGTTTATTAGACAAAAGCTTCATTCTACAACGGTCAGTGTGCTCAGCCTTGACTTCCTAACTTGTATATGGCTACTTTGCATATTTAAAACATGTACAAGAGCTATTTATATTGCTGTTTCCTGTAGCAGTATATGAAGACATTCTGAAATCAGATATGCATCATTGTAGGTTTAATTGAGTGAAATAAAATTAGAGTACATTTTACAGGTTATTGTGTAAATTAGCATTGTGGAATTAAGGGAAATAGAGCTGCACCGTGACTGCATTCCCTATAAATTCATTCTCCTTATGTTTAAATCACACTATCTACACACATTTCTTTCTACTGCATCCATTTTCTCTCTATATGTCGCCTTAGGCTTGGTTTGTTTCGAAAATTGCTTCGTTTCTCTACCATCCTCTATATTTCAGCTGCAACTGTTCACTTTGGCTGCCTCTTCCTCCAGGACCTCTGTTACGCTGTAATGTGTTGGAACAACCACCAGCTAAATGACCTCGTTTGTTGCAAATACTGTACAATTTGATAAAATTCTAAATACACAACATTATAAGAAATTTGAAAAAGTTGAAAATTCCTGCCACAAAATGGCATTTGGTCCTCTGTAGCCTATTCCAGCCTTTTTTTAATTATTATTATTATTATTATTATTATTATAGCTCCGTCAATTTATGCAGCTCTTTACATATACTGTATATTGTACTTTCACATCAGTCTTTGCTCTCAAGGAGCTTACAATCTAAGACACCCAACTCACATTCATACATACACATACTAGTAACAATTTAGACAGGAGCCAATTAACCTACCAGCATGTCTTAGTTGTGTGAGAGGAGACTGGAGTCCCTGGAAGAAACCCACACAGGCACAGGGAGAAACCCACGCAGGCACATGGAGAACAGGCAGGTGGTGCCATGGTAGGAATTCGATCTTAAAGTGGGTGTTAAAAGTGAATCATTAATAAACTAGGTATAACTGAGCCACAAGAGGTTGCATCTAATGGCACAATTCAATGTGAGTGCATCCAATATTAGATTAATATCCTTCAATGTGTTCAAGCTTCTTCTTCTGTATTATTTTCTTACTTGTATGTATTCATGGTTCTAAGCATACCCACCTGGGGGCATGTCTTTCATTTGAGCATTTGGCACTCCAGGTATTTTGGTGTAGTGGGAACACCAAGTGCTCCGCTATGTGAAGGCTTGACAGGCTGACTTCCTTATTTCCAGTATAGATCAGTTGTTCTATGATGGCTGCTAATAGGCGAAATATTGGATGGGACAAAGAAATTGATTTTAGTCACATGACATTAAGGGTACATTGTTTAAAAATCATTACTGAAGTTTTGCTATTTTTTTTAGAAATCTCTTTGAAAAACATCCCCCTAGCATTTCTAGCCATGGCCATCTTGAGTAAGTACAGATGATTCATGTAGCATTAACTTGCTGGAATCCATTTGCCATTGGCTCAGGCATGCAGGCTCTTTTTTGCAAACTCCAGGACTAAAATATCCTATTTAGACTGGCCATACATTATACAATTTTCTTTTACAATGTTCATTTCGATTTACCAAACCTACATAATATGAGGTCCAACCTAAACACTTTCAATTTGTAAGCGATCAGGCAGACCCTTGCACTACATAGTTGAAGGTAAATCTAAAGAAAATTGAATAAGAAAATTGTGTAGTGTATGGCCAGCCTTAGCATCCCTTTCTCTGTAATATTTATGAGGGGGCCAGGGAGATAATGTTTACCATAATTAACCCTGCCTGTACTGTACTGGCAGACCTCATTATCAGTCATAAACTAAAAATTTTGACTTTTGCATTGTGTATTAATGAGGGGAAGCTCCGTTTGTCTCCATACTGTGTGGGGACAGACTTCACTGTAAAATTGTTCAGAGAAACATGCAGTCTGCCCAGTGGCCAAACAAAAATCCATAGAAGTTTTATAAATCTTATATTTAATACAGACATATAGTGGGCTGTTCCTACATTTTACTGCAAAAGTGGAAATACACTTTAAAGCAGAATCTTAAAATTACTAAATACTGGACTTTAGTTTGAAAGGAAATCAGACACTCATCTAAAAAAAAATTTAACTGGCAGACTCATACAATAGAAGAACTAATATATTCACCTCTGCGGTGGCCCATGTCTCTTACCTTCCCTTCCTTTCGAGCAAAATGCTCACGGGAATAGAGGGTCAATTCCATCAATGTGTTTCACCTACCTTATTGATCCTCACAGGGTTGGGTAGGCAGGTGAACAAGGTGCATTTCTGTCATTTTGTGCGATGCTGGGAGGGTAGAGCTAGAGCTTAAAGGGTTAGTTCACATTTTCAGAAAAAAATTAAAAGGTGAACAAACACTCTATACCCTCCTGGTCCCACTCTGTGAGTGATGAGCAGTCAGTGCTCAAGCATGCAGTGTAGAGGTCCAGGGATTTGAAATCCCCACTCTTCTCGCTCTTCTTTCTGTAGGGTTTCACTGGCCTTTGCTGGCCAATCAGAACCATTCTTTTCTGTACCAGAAGCCCAGAAGAAGGAAGGGGAGAAGAGCGGGATTTTCAAATTCCTGGACCACTGCACCGATTGTATGGGCACTAAGAACTCATACATGGAGGTAAGTACAACGAGGACTGGGGGGTAGAGTGGGGAAGGTGTAGGGTGTTAGTTCACCTTTTAATTTTTTCCAAGTTAAAGGAAAGACCTAGGATAAACAGAAGTGTCTGTCTTTACGAAGTTTTCCTGAAGTCTACAGGTAAATGAAGGCACTTTGTGTTGCATGTTGTGTAGATAGCTTTGACTGAAGACTGATTTATTTTAAACCCTGATGATCGGGTTCCCTCTGGACATCTGGCCTGCAATGTTCTATGTACAAGACAGCACTCATATGATTAAAGATTGCTCTATACTGATGGAGCCACTGACCTCCATCACATGCTCTCTGAAATGCAATATCCCTACACTACACACTGACTCCAAATTGATATGGTTTGTAGTTTCATTCCTTAATTGTCACACATGGTTAAAGGCATGTAGGAATTTGTCTCCAAATCAAGTGACCCACTTTCTGTTATGCAGCCATTCACCATTAAAGTGTTAAGTCCACAGATGTTTGGCTGACTTTGCAGCGGTGTATTTTTCTCATGCATGAGAAAGTATCCTAATTCTGCCTGCAGATATGTGCATATTTAAATACGACTTAAACAGGAATGCAGACTTCATATAAAAATTTCCACAAACAGTGGACCGTTTCCTGATTTAAGCAGTCTGTAAAAGGTGCAGAGGTTGTGTTATTACTTGTGCTTTACCTTCTTTTTTTTACTTGGTGATGACTGAAAAACTTCCTGACTCACACATTTTATATACTACTATGCCAAACATGTATATATATGACAGTAGGTTGGATCTGACACATTATGCCAATCACAGCACCCCTGCCCTGTGCTCTGGTTGGGAACAAAGGACTGTGACACTGCTGTATTGCCTGTGCTGTATGATTTCAGCTCAGCAACACTGGGAAACCAGCCCTAGGAAACACAATGTATTCTACATGGCTTTCACTAGGTGTGTGCTCACCTCTTACTGTGCCAGGGAATTTTTCTCCACTTTTTATGGGCAACAAAAGCTTAATAACTTCACCATAAAGTAGCTGCAACACAGAGCTGAGCTCAGAACATGCCAGAAGAGAATCAATCCATTACGCACATGGTAAATCATCTAAACCAGCTGAGTTTTCAACACTTTCCCTGTTGGGGAGACTTTGCAGGGTAGCCATTAACAAGAATGGATGCCCCAGCTGTCAGTCTCTTCAAGCACTGTTGTTCTTAGCATGTCAAGAAGTCAGGCATAAACCAAGGTAGTGTTGAGTTTAAAGTTACTTTGCTGTTTGTGGGTAGGAGGAATCGACATGTTCTCCTTTGGCTCCATGCACACTGGCACAAATGCCAGTTCCGTTGGCAGAAAAACAACACTCATGTAGAGCATTTTTGTACACAGTTTGAGTTTAGGAGTGTTTAGCATTTTTCTACCAGAATGTTCCAATCAAAAATACAATCCAGAAGGGTTTTTTTTTCCTGCCTCTAAACACTGAGCCTAAAATATGCCTCTAATCGTCCTAATGTGCATGGACACATAGGATAACATTGAGCTGCTTCTACAGGCAAAACAAAAAACTCCTTTACAAGCAACGATTTTTAAGCCAGTGTGCATGGAAACTTTTTAGTTACAGTTATATGGGCTATTTTAGAATAATGGCAATTCCATTTTTCCCTATTTTAGCACAAAGTACCCCCTACCTACAAACTCCACTTTGTAAACAACAGTGTAATCTTTTTTTCTTGCCTACAGTGCTTGGCAGGCTGAAGTCTATAAATTGCTCCTAAGTGTAAATGGTCCTAACTGCATAGTTCTGTATTTATGTTCAGTCGATCCTTTGATTTACACAACCCTGCCACCCTGCATAGACAATTTGGTGACTTCATTTTTCTAAATTACAATAAAGTAATTCAGTTTTGCCACTAGCTTGCTCATTGGGCAGTGAAAGATCATCACCATACATGAGGTCACCCCACTGCTCTGTCAGATGTCCCTTCCAGCAAACTTCCATTTTTAGATTCATAACATTAAACAATGTAATATTTCCCAGTGGATTTACTGAACCTCCATTCCCCAATCCTTCTGTGATTGCTAGCAGCTAACTTGAGGACTGACTGAATCCCTTTAGCTATCCTTATAATAAAATCAATTATATTCATGTATGGTACAGACACATGCTCAGGTGCTATAATTACTACTGCTGCCCATATTCAAAATTAAAAAAGGCATCTTGTGACACTGCATTTTGGCTGCTAGAGTTGCCATCTCCTGTGCCTCTACCCCCTCACTCTTGGTATGGACCCAGATTCTTAACCACTTACGATATGGCACTGCGTTACTTTAATTGACAATTGCGTGGCCATGGAACGCTGCACTCAAATGAAATTTATGTCCTTTTTTTCCCACAAATGGAGCTTTCTTTCAGTGGTATATGATCACCTCTGCGGTTTTTATTTTTTTGCACTATAAACAAAAAATACTGACAATTTTGAAAAAAAAAACCCCAATATTTTTAACTTTTTGCTCTAAAACATATCCAGTAAAAATATTTTAAAAACTTTGTCAAATTTAGGCCAAAATGTATTCTGCTACATGGCTTTGCTTAAAAAATGTTTTTATATTTTTTTCATATATATATATATATATATATATATATATATATATATATATATATATATATATATGCAAGAAAAAGTATGTGAACCCCTTGGGATTATGTGGAGTTTTGCATGAATTGGGCATAAAATGTGCTCTGAACGTCATCTAAGTCACAACAATAGAAGAACACAGTCTGCTGAACATAATACTACACAAACATTAGATGTTGCCATGGTTTAATTGCACATAACATGTAAACATTCACAGTGCAGGGAGGAAAAAGTATGTGAACCTTTGGACTTAATAACTGCTTGACCCTCCTTTGGCAGCAAAAAACCGCAACCAAACGTTTCCTGTAGTTGCAGATCAGACCTGCACAACGATCTGGAGTAATTTTGGACCACTCCTCTTCACAAAACTGCTTCAGTGTAGCAATATTCTTGGGATGTCTGGTGTGAATCGCTCTCTTAAGGTCATGCCACAGCATTTCAATCCGGTTGAGGTCAGGACTCTGACTGGGCCACTCCAGAAGGCGTATTCTGTGGTGTTGCAGCCATTGTTTTGTTGAATTACTTGTATGCTTTGGGTCATTGTCCTGTTGCATCTCCCATCCTCAACAGTGCTAAACTTTCTCCATTTGTAGACAGTCTGTCTTACCGTGGACACATGAACATCAAGGCTTTTGGAGATACTTTTGTAACCCTTTCCAGCTTCATGCAAGTCAACAATTCTTGATCGTAGGTCTTCTGAGAGCTCTTTTCTGCGAGGCATGGTTCACATCAGACAGTGCTTCTTGAAACCAGTAAACCCAAAACAGGTGTGTGTTTTTTAAGGGCAGGACAGCTGTCAGCAACACATCCAATATCATCACACTGATTGGAGTCAAGGTTGGCTCACTCCTGGCTCCAATTAGTTCTGGGAGAAGTCATTAAGCTAGGGCCTCACATACTGTTTCTTCCCTGCACTGTGAATGTTTACATGTTATGTGCAATTAAACCATGGCAACATCTAATGTTTGTGTACTATTATGTTCAGCAGACTGTGTTCTTCTATTGTTGTGACTTAGATGACGTTCAGAGCACATTTTATGTCCAATTCATGCAAAACTCCACGTAATCCCAAGGGGTTCACATACTTTTTCTTGCAACTGTATATATATGACTGGTTGTCAGTTTTTATTCACAGGTTTGCAAAAAATATCAGAAACAAACAAAACAGCAAAATAAACCCTTGCCATCCAGGCACTAACTAAACATAGAGCTTTCCCTCTCTTACTGGTGAAGGGCTTCTCCCTGTCACCAACAAAACCATAAGCAAACCTTGTCTCTTGTGGTATAACAATCACTTCCAAGCACAGCTCTCTCAGAATGATTCTCTGAGTCCCGGGCCACACGAGCGACTCCTTGCTCCAGCCCTGTCTTATTTATACCACCTTTTGGTGGTCACCAGTGGAGCACAAACTCCGGTCCAGAACCACCTCTGTCATTGTGGCCCCGAAAACCCGGAGTGGACTCCACCTAAAGTTCAAAGTATGACATCATGCGAGGTGACACATAGCGTCCATCCATCACCTTGCCGATCATACTGTCACAATATATATATGTATACTGTATATATATGTATATGTGATTTTGTGCAGCTCTGCCGCCCTGTATCAGTAGTTCTGCTATAGGCGCAGTCGGGTAGCGCTTAATGACATAACGGTGATGTCATTAAGGTCCACACTACCTGGACTTGTTGGCTGGCATATAGTGATACTGCAAACTTTCGAACCCTTCTCAACTTATATCTCATCCTGCTTTTTGCTTTAGGTGTGTCATTGGGCTTTCTCTGTGTGGATAGAGCATACCTTAGAACCTCTATTACCTAGAACTGAAGTGTCTGGCCTTCCCTAGTGTTATATTATTAGAAATTCTGTATATAGCCTTACAGAACGGACAGTTCACATGTGCTTTTCTGCTTCACTGCAACAAGGAAACAGGAAACTTTATTCAGAGAAAATACATAGAGAATGCTATAGATGTAGCTACAAATGTATAAACACTGCAATCTGCTGGTTAAGAATACATCTCTACTGAATAGTGATGTAGTTGTTGCACAAAATACATAAACACTGTATTCCAACATATTTGTGTCATTCTCATAGTCCCCTTCCTCCCATTTTTTATGTTGCTGATATCATTATTCTGTTTTGTTATATAATGTATATAAGGCCTTTTCAGTTGTTCCCGAAGCCCTACACTTGCCTGTTCAGATGTACAGATTGCACCTGTGTATGGCTTTCAACTCTCTTCTGTTAAATCATTTATGTGAATTATTCTTGTTTCACTTACCTATTTTATTATATTTTAATATGGTATAGTGTGCATCTGTAAATTATCCTTTAAAATTTGTTTGAATAAAAAGTTATTTGCCAATAATTACTACTGCTTAGGCTTTGGCAGGCAAGTTACTAGGGCTATTTAAATGTATACACAAATACATGTGTGCCACCAGGAACCTATGCTGTAAAATAAGCAGCCTGGGCAGGGTGTCCATAACTTCATAGGGGTCAGCTATGGCTAGCAAGTAGACCAACAATTCAATAACTGGACAGGGTAGTACTACTGTGCCACTGGGAACACAAAAGGCAACTAGCTGTGCACAAAAATCCTCGTGGAGGTAGTGTCAAATGCAATGTCAGGAGTTGAAATGAAGTCAGGATAGCTGGAGTTAAAGTTTAGTCAAGATATTTGCCAATAAAGTCAGCCTAGGAAACAGTAGAATTAAGCTGGCCATACGCGACTGGAATTTCATTCAAAATTAATTGTTTTTGAAATGTTCTTTCGATTTTCTAACAGTTAATTTGTTCCACACACTAACTAATTAACACTAGTTAATGTGCTCTACATTTATGAGCTAAGAAATGTTACAGCAGTTAACCAGAGTGGCTTAAGAGATACCATTACTAAGAGGTCAGTCCACTCAGGGGGCACTCCTGCTGCTACATGAAAGACCACTAATAATGGGATGCAATATACATAAATCTCTACAATCATAATTGACAAAAAAGAAAACTGGATGTGTTTCAGACAGCAGTTGCTCAGATATTAGCTCACCTACATATTTCCCGTTGCTCATTGCTCTGGCTCATCAGTTAAGCCCAAAAGGTCTAAATCATTACAATAAGTCCTAAAACATTTATTGGCTTTCTGTATTAAGTTTTTTACATAACTATATTAAAAAAATATATAATTTGTACTCATGATATGTTTATTTTGAGGTGTAGAAATATATCAGTTGAAAACAGCATAAAGTTTCCCTCTAATTTTTTTTGCCCTGAAGGCAATTGTGAGTAAGCATATTATTATACTAGTCTGAATAATATAATGTAAGATTACATCAGCACACGAAGGCTGAGCTCCTTTCTTGTAATTGGTGTGCTTTCATACCTACATTATGTATTGAAATATTTTTTCTTTCTTCCTTGATGTTGCTTTGACACTTCCCTCCAGGGCAATGCAATGTGATTGAGAGGGTAGCCTACAAATTTCATGTAATTCACTGCTCACATGAGAAATAACTGCTTTGTCTCCCAGATGTTTTGACATTAGGGTAATTTATTTGAAAACTGTCTGCATTTTTAGAAAAGGTAATCTGTACCCGCAGCATGTGCAGTGAATTAATAGAACAATGTCTGCTGAAGTGCATGTTTTAGACTATTGATTTCAAGATGTTTAATGGCAAATATGATTTTTCTTAATGTATGGCTCTGTTGTGTATTCTTTTGCTTTCATGTTAACGTAACTCTTTTATTCTCGTTGAATAATAGATGAGTTGAAGGTAATCCATTGCGGTTTGGTTTAGAAGTTGGTTATCCACTTTTTTTTATATCAGTATGTTTTTAAAAAGTTTTAAAAAGTATGTAACTAAATATTTGTTAAATTGATTCCCCTTTAAAAAAAAATACTTATTAAATTTAGAGAAATAAATGTTAGTATAAATGATTTATAAGCAAGACGAAAAAAAAAAGTACATAAGTATTGTTTAGCTTAACATAAATGCCAGGAACTGAACGGCCTCCAGCTGGCATGAAAGTATATACCTGCTCTCATACAGTATGTGTACTTAGGGTTGTGAGGGCAGCAATTTTCCCTGCTACTAGAATTGCTACTTATTAGAAATTCCTATTCATTTGGTAACTTAGCTTACAGTTCCAAATAATTATTCATACAGCACCTATATATTATGCAGCTTATCTAGACATATTTTCTTTTGGACTACACAGTAATTTCTGGTACCAAAAGAGCTTTATTGGCATAACGAGATAAAATGTACACAAATATATTATGCGTAGACATAAATACAACATCCATGAAGTAGGATAACATCATGGACCCACGCAGGGGTCTCAAATAACAGTTTTGTAAAGAAGTTGCCAATATGATCTATTACAGTAGTGATAAGGTCACATATACTATCATGTGGCTTAAGCTTCATGGTGAACAGTGCCCTGATAATAGGATAAACCCACACAATACTTAGGTCAGCTACGCAATGCAGGAAGAAGATGGAAATAAAGTTATACTAAAGCTTCCTTGTTTTAATAAAATAACAAACATGTCATACTTACCTGCTCTGTGCTGTAGTTTTGCACACAGCTGCCGATTATCATCTTTTCAGGTCCCCTGCTGGCGCTCCTGGCTCTTCCCCCTCAAGCAGTGCCCCCAGAGAAAGCTGCTTGCCTTGGGGGCACCACTGCGTGCTCAATCCTGAGCCGCTGCTCTATGCGTCCATAAGACACATAGAGCCATGCCTGGGCCCACACCTGCCCTTTTCTCATTGACTCACTGACTGTGACTGACAGCAGCGGGAGCTAATCGGCTCCTGTTGCTGTCTCAGCCAATGAGGAGGGAGAGTCCCCATACAGCTGAGACTATTGTGAACATCGCTGGATCGGAGGGGGCTCAGGTAAGGATTGGGGGGGGGACTGGGGGGACTGCTACACTCAGAAGGTTTTTTACCTTCATGCATGAAGGTAAAAAACCTTGAGCCTTTAGAACCACTTTAAGAAGAGGAATTGTCCTGAAAGCGTGGGACTACACGTAATTTCATTAAAATAAGTCTGGTTATCATTTGCCATTTGGTGTAAAGTGTGTTGAGCCTACAAAGAACATATGTTCTGTGCATTATAGGGAGGAGATTCCTACCAACTGGCTTTGTACATGGTTTACTTAGCCCAGCAAATCTGTCTTTCCTTCAAATGTACAATCCTAGATGATGATTGGTGCACATGCTCACTGAGTCAAGTGTGACCATTACTCCAAACTGTAAGTTCAACACTTCATTGGAACCACCTTGTATTTATTCGGAGAGCAGGACAATGGCAAATTGCAAAACCCACAAAGACTCTAACATGTGCGTCAGTGCTTCAGTGGAACCTGTCAGGATAGAGATTTGGGAGTTGCCATGCCTAGCTTGTTTTTAAAGGCACGGTCATCTTTTTGGGGTTTTTGGACTAGGGAAGGGTTAAACTCCATCAGGATATTTGATATTGCTGTCTGTATCCCCACTAAGGTGATTCACCTTGTCTATCTGTCCAGGCGACTATTTGCAGAACAGAGAGTAATGGAGATCCTAAATTTTACAGTTGTCACTGAAAAAAAAGGTAAATGGAAATTCTCCTGTTCTGGAAAAAACGTCCTAGGATGCATTTTCCCCCTTTCGTTTCTCTCACTTACTATAGTGTCTCTAGTGCAGGAAGTAAAGGCAAATCTCCCAGATGGAACATACACAGTAAAAAGAAAAAAACTCTCAGGACTTCTATCCTTCTCTTTATCCAAAATGTAAACAAATGTTTTTGCTTTACCCATTAAAACCTATCTTTAGGTTTTTCCCCTTACCCAGTCCTTTTCTTCACCAGCAGCCAATACTCCCTGAATTGTACATGATAACCTTGGAGAACCTGCAACCACTGGAACATGGGAGAGAAGATGTTGTGGGGACAAGTTTTATAGCACAGAGGATCGGGTAACAAAATTGTGCTTTTTCTGGTACTCCAGACCTAATTGAACAACCCTTGCAAAGCAGGGCAAACCACTGCAAGGGAGGATTTTTGTTTTCCCCAGAGTTCAGCTTTAACAAAGATCGCCAGAGCCGTTTGTTAAAATTTTGTCAAATCACATCTTTCTTTCATTTACCCATTAAATATATTGTTAATTGATTGTATTATTTATTTTAGTTGTTTCACACAAAATGTTAAAAGGGAAACTTGAAAAAATGTTTATTTGGTAACTGAGTTTTTTGATGTTTGTCAAGGGATTGAAAATCTTGCCGGAAAATATGACTCATGTGTTGTGCATGCTTGACAACTGCATTGACAATAACATGAAAAGAAAATATTGCCCCCCTACAAAACAGATTTGGAACTAAAAGTACATGGCTTCATTGTTTTTTGTGTGAATCATTCTGTATATTTAGTGCTCCTTGAAGTTCTTGTAAATAAACTAGGATGATTTTTTTTTCAGATTGTGTTATGCAGCATTTAAAGGGATACTGTCATTTTGCCCTGGCGGTGTCTTTGCAAAGTTCTCTTCTCTCCATTCACTGACACTCACCTTGCCTGTGCTCCCACACCATTCTTTTCTCCTTTGCAACTGGTGATGGTGATCTTTTCCAACATGACAATGCTTGTGAATAGCAGCCAATCACTAGGCTTGTGCACTGTAACGCAACAGAGGAAGTGACATCACTGATCCCCCTAGTGCCTGACACCAGCTGACACTGGGAATTTTCGTGTTGGCTGCAGAGGAGGAAAGAGCTGCAGGGGAGTGCTGACAAGGTGAGCATTAGTGGGACAGAGGGGTCTCTTTGCAAAGACACTGTCGCTTTGTCCTAAGTGAGTAGAATGCAATGGTCTCTTTAAAGTAGACACAAAAATGGAAGCTCCTCTTATCTGTCTCCTCCCCGTCTCTCACTGCCAGTTTCCTTTAGTCGAGGTGGCGGTGCAAGCACTCAACAGCCAATTGTAGAATCGGCTCCGGGTGAGGACAAGGCTGGATGCCTGGACAGGTAGATGCCCTAATATTAATAGTCAGCAGCTACAGTATTTGCCAGGGGCCAGAACTCTGCTATAAGTCTTAAAGATATTAGAGCTAGGCACATTTTACCAATGCACCCAAGTCGAGTGCTAGTTATAGGTATTTGATAAATGAATATCAGTTGGGTTTTTTTGATAATGATATTGATTTTCATGCTGGAACATCTCACTCTAGGAAGGGGAGCTTTTGGTACCTGTAGTTTAGGTGACAAGGTAAGTGCAGGATTGCTGGAATAAATTTAGTTATGGCTTAGGTTATGGTTAAGTTAGAGTGAAGGATTAAAGCAGCACTCTTTGTTTTGCCAATAAATACTTCATACATGACAAAGGATTTCCAAAGCCCTAAAACAAGCTGGCTTTGCAGTTTCTTTTGCTAGAACTTAACCTGGTACTGACCCTGTCTAAAGGGACTGATGTGATTACTCATACCAGTTCTGCAAATAAGGAACATCTTTCAGCTCAACTGAAAGCAAAAGATGTACAAAATCATAATATGTTCTCCTTAAGGCTTCTTTCCCATGAAGTGGTGTCTGCTTGGCAGGGGATCCATGAGCAGATTTCCTGCTGAATCAGAACTGAACTGGCTAAGTTTGTGCCCGGTGGACACAGGTTGACCCATAACAACTATATGGGTGGCCAGATGTAAATGGACTCCAGTGTTTATTTACATCAGGTTACCTCCAATCTGTCACTTTTAGATCCAGAAAAATGGAAAAGGATGCAGTCATTTTCCTTTTTTTTTTCTGGACCTGGATGGACTTGGAGGTAGGCAGGTGTAAATGTACACAAGTCCATTTACACCCTCCTGTCCTGACAGACAGATATGATCAAAATCCCTGTGTGAAAGGGCTCTAAGGGTTAAAACTGAACTTCAAACAAATAGATAAATAGATATTTGAAATACAAGGTCTTGTCACCTCACTGCCCCCAGCCTGTTAATGGACAGTGAAGGATCAGTTGTTCATGTTGCACTGTTCTCCTGTCAACATGTTCTTTGTCAGCACACGTGATTGGCTCCTAGTGCTGCTGCTGTACCTCCCATTCTGAGTGCTTCTGTATGTAAGGCTGATACTAAGTCAAATTCAAGTACTTATACTAGTTGCATTTAAAAAAAAAAAAAAAAAACATTTTGTAATTGAGTTAATGATTTTTTTATGTGGTTGAAGTTCACCTTTAAGGCTAGAATGGAAATGAAATAGCCCCTCATTACCCACCCCAACACTGTAATTAAAAATACACCCCTCTGTTCAAACACGTTCATTTTGGAGGCTGACAGACTTACATCACTCTTTATCACATGAACGTCCCTCTTTTTAGAGAACTTTCACTGGAGCCAGCTGGGCACAGTACAGAGATTTTTAATAGTTATTCAGATAACTGGTTTCCAGATTGATTCATACTATATGGTGGAAAACACACACTCTTGGATACATTATTAAAACTATACTTAAAGTGAATCTATTTTTTTCCCATGCTTTTAGCACCCTATGAAGCATGTATGTATCTTCTACACTCTCTGTCCCACCGGAATTCGCTGTAGGCCAAACGAGATTTCTGTGCATGTTTGTTTACAAACTCAACATTACTGATGGACTTACATCCCCCCCCACTCCAGTGGGACAGCATTTGGTTCTTGAAATTGGCCATTGAAGTCAACAGTACTGTGGGGATGTTGGTTACATGTGGTGTTGGGTATGTCTCTGGTGCTTGGTTGGGAAATTAAGTGAATACAGGGAAAGCAAGTACATGTTCCTTGAGTCCTTACATTGTAAGTTTGATATTTTTCTCTGAATAAGAATACGAGTTCACTTTAACTGTTACAGTGGCACATTTCCTGCCTTTTATTTTGACTATCACTATCTGAAGATTCTTTTAATGAGCCTGTAGACAGACTTGAATAGCTCCAGATCTAATGACTAAGCTGTGAGTTACACAAGACAGAAGAGAGGCCATGAACCTCTGAAATGAACTTCATTTAATTTATGCCTCCAAGTTTGATGCTAGTTATTATCAAATCATTCAAGTGCATTTCATTAGTGATATTTTTAAAGGATGCCATGATACTATAATAAGGTTGCTACAAATCACTGATGGTAGGCCTTAAAAAGTTCCAATCAGGCAGTCCTAAAGTTTATATGATTCATTAACTTTGATAATGTGAGTTCCTGAAATCGGATATTATTTCCTTTCATGCATAACAGGCAAATCAGCCATGGAGAAGCAAAGCATAATCTAATTGAAGCACATTATAAGTATTTTATGTCTTATAAAAACATTTGCTATTTTAAGGAGTGGGCATGACCTACTGAAAACTAGGACATCCTTTTATTAAGAAAAAACCCCCAAAAACAATAAAAAGTGTAACAGCTAAGTTAAGCAGACTGAGTGTTTGTAGTTTTGATTAGAACATCAACAATACTGAAAAATAAAAGATCCATTATCTACAACAACCTATTTACTAACAGGATTTAGACTTGGGGTTTCTAAACTTAAGAAAATCTATCTAAACCCAAAAACAAAAATGTTATATATTGCAGTTTACCGATTCTTAGATGTGGTGGCTGCATTTGTTTTGTAGGCGTTTCCCTTTTATTTTCCTTTAATGATTCCTCTTGCCAGTATGTCTGGTTTTTTTTCAACTTCCTTCAACAGACCAAACTGTCAAGCAAAGGTGTCAGAGGCATAAGACAAACCATTTATCACTGACAGAGGTGCTTACAATGGTCAGTGTTTTTTCATTTAGTTAGAGTGGAGCTAAACTAACCTTTTCTTCAAAGGCACTCGTCCCTTTCCAGCATTTTCTTCTGGGTGCTGGTCTTTGGCTGATGTGGGATGAAGTCATTCATACATATACACAGGAGTCAGTCATCTCGGCATACAGGGACAGTGTCAGAAATGTAAGCTGAGCTGCGCATTCGCTGACATCACTCGATATGGTCGGATTTCACGCAAGAGCCTGGATTGGCACCTGGCTAAGGCACTCAATGAGCTGTTAAAAGCCTGAGCCACCTACTCCCGCCCTCTGGAGTCTGATCACTCAGTTCTCACCCTTAGACCCAATGTGAAGTATGATTTAAAAAAAACATACTTCTCTTTTAAGGAATGAAGTTTTGTATTTGGGTTTAATACCACTTTAATCCACAGACCCAAATAAGAAACTACTAACCGCACCATTACCGTACTAGGACCCAATATGAGAATTATTACCAACTTGTCAGCAAAACCAAACATAGACAAATTACACATTGTGCTCACTCTTCACTGAGAGACATACATTCTTTGTTATACTTTCTTTTTACATTTTCTATTAGCACAGAAAAATGATTGTTTTTCCTCAGAACCTAGTCTGTGTTATTCCCACCATCTCTCATGTACCATAGTCTTCATATGTGTCCATTTCGTAAATCTTAATAGTTTATTTTTTTCTACAGGCTGTGAGAGGGGTGGTGGTGTTGTAGATGGGAATATTTATTACATTTTCATCCTATAGAGATGAACACTCTCTGTGTTACATTAACCACATTGTTTATGGACCAAGTCTCAGATGATGGTATTAAACGAAACATAGATAAAGTGTGCTATATCACTCACTACTTAGCTTGGATACACTAAGCTACGTTTTCTACAAAGTAATGTGGTTATCCATCTTAAACACGTCTGTGACCCAATTTGACACTGAATTAGAGCATCACCCTTTTTTTTCCTCTCTAAGTTTAAGCCTAAGCTTAGTCAACATAAAAAAAGCACAAGGGACATTACATACTATTAATCTGATGTGTCATTTGTTTTGCTGGCTCTTGTATTCATTGAAACCTTCCTCCATTGAGCCGCACTCCCATTGCTGTAATACTCTGGTGTGGAAGGGATAATAAACATGACGGACCTATGACAGGCACTCAAAAGAGTGTCCATCTATTCCTGCCCTGTCCATCCCCCTCCCTTATTAATTTAAATCTGAACATTTTTGCTCTCCAAGTAGTTAGATTACATTTTTCAAAATCTGTTATCTTTCGACTTTGAGCATACCAACAATTTTGTTCAGGTTCCCTACACCATTAGTTGAAATACAACCCCAATCTATAATTGGGCGACCACCACACTTCACAGTAAGCTGTAGCCAAGCATTATTCTTTTTTATTCCAACTCATCCTCTGATTTACTGGTGCCTTTGTGAACCAAATATTTCAGATTTGAATTTATCGATCCATACCATCAAGGCTTTTTTTCAACTGGAACTTGGTGGAACTCCACCACCTCTGGCTCAGGCCCTCTGCTCCCTGCTCACCACTATCACTTATAACACAGAAGTCCAGTTTCTGTGTTGACAAGTGACAGCTTGTCTCCCAACGGCTCCCACAGATCTGATCTCCTAAGCGGCTCCCACTGAGTGCAGAATGGGGACATGGGGGATACAGATGCCAGGGGTGCAGTGCAGAAGTCAACACCCCCACTAGATGATCTCCCTGCAAGTGAGAGCCACCTACAGTCTGCAGGGAGGTACTAGAGTCAGCTGGGTGCTTCAGCTTAATGTAACAACAAAAGTAAGACGTGCAAGATGGTGGAGCTTTTAAGGAGGTGGGGAGAAGAAGGGGGCAGTGGAAGGGGCTTGCTGCAGACACTAGAGCTGAAGAGGGATGAAAGTGAGATGGATGGCGGATGCAGAGGTAAGCAGCTGTGGAAAAAGGCTGAACTTTGCACTATGTATGAAGCACACCCCTGAACTGTGCATTTTATATGTAGCGCACCCCGAACTCTGTACATACCAGACCCTTGAAGTCTGTACTCAGTGTGCAACCCCCCCCCCCCCAAACTCTGCACTCTGTATGTAATGCACTCCTGGTATTTAATACCCATCTGAGATCCTAACACTGTTAGTGAAATTTGACCACGCTCACTATTCGATCCAGTTTGGAGTGTGTGTGTGTGTGTGTGGGGGGGGGGGGGGTTGAGGGTTGTGGTTGAATTTCTGCATCTATTTTCGGAGGAAAAAAGGCTCTGTGTACCATCCGTAAGATCCTCTGACACTGGTTGTTGCTTCATACTTTATGGTCTTGTGCATATTGCAGTCTCTTTCATTGAGATTGAATTGGATTCTTAGCTGAGACCTGACCTAAAAGACAATTTTAGAAGACCTTTTCCATACTATTTTGAAGCCAGATGGTTCTGCCAGATGCTGAGGGAGAATATCACTGGATTTCCTTCCTTGACTTAAAGAACTGACCTTTAATTACAGTTTGCCAGATGAAGACAGCTTTTTGGATCTTCCACTGTGTTTGCTGTCTTCAACATGCCCAGTTTCTTCAAATTTCATTATGACAGCTTTAAACCACATCATGACAATCCAATAGTTTGGTTGGCTATTGCTCCCTGTCTATAGTCTTGTTGCTCTAATAATTTTATAGCTGTTTTCTTTTAGCCTTTCAGCAGGATATCTGTAAAGTTGTTGGTGAACAAAGAAAACTCTTATTTTTTCATTGTATTACTGTTTTTTTTAATATATATTTGAATGCCAATTAGGGTTTTTTGTATCTAGCAAAAAAATACACACTTGCTGCTCTCATATATAGCTTTAAATGTGATTTTAGGTGGCAGCTTAGGACTTTTGCAAAGTACTGTAAGTCATGAATCTCACAGTGCCTTCCTGTCCAATTCACATGAAATTCGGTGCGGTGCAGTTTGAGGCCATTCATTTTGAATCTGCTCAGAATGCCCTGCTTGGACCAAAAGTAGTGCATGCACACTTCAACTGAAACAAATGGTACATTTATACCATGCGATCCGGTGCAGGCAAACATACTGTGTTTGTGACCTGCATTTAGGTGCCATTAACTTAACATCAGGGGCGGACTGACCATTTGGAAACTCGGGCACCGCCCGAGGGCCCGGGGTCAGTATGGAGCCCCATGAGATGCCCCTGGTATCTTTTTCATAGGCTTTTTTGAGTTTGGGCAAGGACACAGGGGCCCCATGATCCCCTATTGCCCGGGGGCCCCATGAGTTGTCAGTCCGCCCCTGCTTAACATTGATATCTACTGCAGATAGCAACTGCAGTGTGTTTTAAATATGGTGCGGAAAACAAGAATGTATTGTGGGTTTCCCATACCGCTTTCTAGTGTGAACCGCATTAAGTGAGAGTTGCTCTAAAACAATGTAATTGGGCATGAGTAACTTAAAGCCGGGGTAAGGATTCTGCAACAGGATAGCTTTGTAGCAAGTCCCAGGGTGAGGCGCTGTAGCAGGGGCTTATTTGTGAAGAAGAATCACACAGCCACCAGGAATACTTTAATTGTGTCATCTCTGAGCCAGCATCTCAGTGCAGCAGTCCATAATGCCCCTGGATAGTTCCTGAACAAAGATGTTCCTTCCTTCTGGAGAAAAAACATATGGATGCATTTTCATGGAGTACTGTGATTTCTGTGAGAGGTAATACATAGCTATAAGATTTAAAATGAGACTTTACATAGCATGCTTACACATAAACAACATAGGGAGACTACTTAAAAAAACTTGAAGGAATTAATATTAAATGGCCAAGCCCAGAGACAGTGGGATTTGGGGGTGTAGCTGTTGGAGGATTTTGATAGACTTTAGTGATGGATCAAGGCACATGGTGTGATAACTCATAACCAGAGCACTTTTATTCAAGATTGGGAATAGGCCAGGTAAGACCAAATCCCAGACCTGAGCAGCAAAATGCCACCAACCCCCTTTGATGACACCCTGCTTGTAAAGTCCTGGCATTCATTGACCGGACTTCTCACTGAGAGGGTGGAGAAGCCCTTAAGAATCGGTTCACAAATGTATTGAATTGGATGCATTTTGAACCGCTTTCAATTTGCAGGACATGTGACATACCATTGGTTTTATTGTGGCCGTTCACATATGTCTGGTGCAACCGGAGTGTGGATTCAGTGCAAATTGAAAAAGAGTCCTGTCAGTTTTCTGAGCACTGTGGTCCGGCTCAGGTGTAAGTTCAGTCTCATTGACTTCTATGGGAGCACTTCTGAATTGCACATGTCATCAATTATGAACAGGATAAAATCTTGACCTGATCCTGATGTAAACCTGACCTGATCTCAGATCATGGATGTATAATTTATATCCAGGCTCATGTGTAAGTTCAGTCTCATTGACTTCTATGGGAGCAGTTCTGAATTCAGGTGTAAGTTCAGTCTCATTGACTTCTATGGGAGCAGTTCTGAATTCAGGTGTAAGTTCAGTCTCATTGACTTCTATGGGAGCACTTCTGAATTGCACATGTCATCAATTGTGAATAGGATAAAATCTTGACCTGATCCTGGTGTAAACCTGACTTGAACAACTACTTTGTCAATTAGTTGTGAAAACCGAGCTTGGATTCACACCTATTTATGTATGAATCCACACTGAAATAGGCAATCGGCTTTAGCACAGGCTATGGTGTGGATAATTTACCATTGCTGCAATAGCAGTAAGTGCATTTGTCTTGGATCTAAATTATACATCCATGATCTGAGATGCTATCCAATGACTTTGTTTTGTCACCATGGCGCACTCGTACATTAATAGAATTTTCCTGTGTGTGTTCATGAAAACCAATAACTGTAATCATGTAGAATATAGATTTAATGGAATAAAAGCCTAGAAGAAATGGAATAATTCTATTTAAGCCTCAACGCTTTGGTTTGTTTGTCTGAAGCATGCACTATTTGGCAATGGTAAAAAAAAAACCTGCAATGCCTAAGAGATTTGCTATATTCCAGGAAAGTGTCAGCATTCTTTATTGTTTCTTAGCGGCAGCATATAGTATTCAGATTGCGTGAAATTCATGGAGTGCGTACACTCCGCCGGAGACTTGTCACAACACACAGCAGGTGGTAGTTATCCATTATTGAAAGTAGTGATTAAACAGAGCTGTTGCCATTTCTCTCTCATTGTTGCAGTCATTATGAATAACAATTCCTGACAGCACCTGTTAATATGCTATAATTCTTGTCAATCTTTGTGCGCAGTTTGGCTGCAGTGGTTTTGTGCTTTTCATCGCAGTGCAATTAACTGTGCCTATGAATTCCATGTCATTAACAGTCCAGACATGGCTTGTTCAGATATTGTGCAAACTGTAGGAGTCATTTCTTTATGGCGCTACCAAGGTGTGTGCTGGCAGCCTGTGGCATGAGGGAGGAGCTTTGGCAACTCAGAGCAAGAGGTAAATTGACTAGAAACTAGACTAGACCGTAAAATAATCAGAATCAGTAGAGAAATGCAAAATAGAAATGTCTGATGTGGTCACTGTATCCCAGTATAAAACCAACCATAGATTATACAAATATTATACAAAGAAAATTGCTTGAATCCCTTTTGCAGCGCTGTTGTGGTCAACCGGCAGGGAGCCTTCCCTACCAGTAGAACACAACGATCTCTGCTAGCTGTGATCGCTTGTAACAAAAATGACAGGCTGTACAGAAGTTGATCCATCAACAACCAGCCTGTCCATAGATAGACCATCTATGGCCAGCTTAATACCAAACGCTGCAGGATGTATTGCAGGAATTAGGCACTTTTGTATTAAAGTGTTACTAAACCCAGGACCCTGCATTTCCAATATCTGGTCTCCCACAGTACACACAACATGGAAGTGCAATTATTTTGGTAAATATAAACTGCTAAATAGCTTTTCTCATCAGAAGTTAGAGCAGTGTTGTGGCTTCTAACAGTGTTCAGCCAAGCACTAGCTAAAGCTTATAAGTTTTCTTTCTGCTTTAGGAGGATGCAAAACCTCTGAGCTCTATCTGAACAGTGCTGATTGGCCCTGTGCTGATCACATGCACTCTCCCAAGAAAAAAAAAAACCTTGCTAGCAATACACTCCAAAATGAGCATGTGCAAAATGCCTACATTTCAGTCTGTCTTATCAGGGTATAAGAGGTGTTTCCTTAAATAAAGGGAGGAACAGAGCAATTAGGAACAAATGGCCTATTTATACAATACAGAAGATTAAGCCCTTAGGTTCCACAGTTAGTATAACAAGCATGCTTTACTGCATATACAGACTGATTTTACTGTTGTGGGTTTAGTCACACTTTAATTCCATCAGTAGGTACTCATTGATCTTAGATGTATAGTGCCTGATCCTGCTGGTTTCACCAATATTGGGTTAGGTTTGTCAAACGTGCACACTTGTGAATTTTAAAGTTACGTGTCTATTCTCATGTTTGGCTCAATAACAATGGTGAGGTTGATTTACTAAAGGAAGTTCTAAAAAATAATTTTCACTATCTTGTGAATGTATCTAGTAAATGAGTTGACACAAGATAAAAATTCACATGGCAACGAATACCCACTCATGTGCGAGAAAAAGTTTTTAAAAAATCACTTCAATTACTAAGATTATTATTATTATTATTATTATTATACAGTATTTATAAAGCGCCAATACTTCGCTCAGTGCTGTACATTACAAAGGGGGACAGAACATGTGACAGAACAATACCAATACAATGCAAAACATGAGGGGATTGAGGGTCCTGCTCTTTCGAGCTTACAATCAGTGAATTTTCACTTAGATTAGTGAAAGAGGGGAAGTTGTTCTGACCTCAATAATCCAATCAAGTGCAAGCAAAATTCCTGTTTTTACAGTTTTCCTTGCACATAATTTGGTATACTTTGCAAAGTGAATGTTCACTTTGTTTCACCTCCTTCACTAAGATAAGTAAATACTCTCTTTGCAAATTAAAAAATTTGTTTTGAGGGTCAATCAAGACCATCTGTTCTGGTGCACTGGCTGGGCATGGGCATTAACACATTTGTTTTCAAATCAACATGCTTTGTGATAAGGTAGCCAATACAAAACAATGCCCTACCAGTGTCCCGGAATGGACCACAAATTATGCATAATTTTTTCTGATGCATCGTACTAAAACGCACGGTAGTGATTTACCATGCATTGTGGTGTAAAAGGTGCATTGGGTTGCCCTTGACAATTAACATGCTAACATATATAATGTGGGTTAATGTGCAATGTGCTTAATGTGGTTGTTAACTTGCACTTTCCTGAAAAGCACCAAGCCACAGAGATCTGAATGAACCCTGAAAGTGAACGTGCTCTACTCCTCTAGTAAAGTGGGGTCAACATCCATGACAAGATTTTCTGTACTTGACTACGCCATAAAGTTTACATAGATGGTTGGCAGTAATTGTATATGACTTAGCAATCTGATAGAACCCAGACCTGGGCAAATTGCAGCTCTAGGGCCACAGCTGGCCCTTTAGCTGTCCCCATCCAGCCCTATTCAGCCTTCGATGCCTACACTGTCAGCATGCCTCTCTGAACCTGTCAGCTTCCTCTGACAGATGTCAATGTGGAGAGCAGCAAAGGCTGGAAGGATAGAGACAGAGGAGCTTACCGGTACAGCGGGGAGGCCTGGTTTTGGTGAGAGAGTGTTGCTTAGGAGATGTCTCAACTCTCTCCCTCGACTGTGCTACCCAAGCAAGTTCTTCCTGTGTTAGCTCCTGCATGCTGCAAATCCCTATTCTTCAATATAGGTCAGAATCTGCAGAAATCCCTGCTTTACCCATCTCGGGCTCTCTCCTTTCAGTCACCTCTTCACCACCTGATTCAGCCCTTTTGTACTCACTTGTGGCATGGCCTCATTAAACTCAGTGGGTAAATTTGACAAGCGGTGCCACTTGATAAACTCGCCACTCCAAGTTAAAAATGCCATGGCATGTTCTGCTGTTATTTTACAGTTTGTGTGGATGGCCGGGGAGGTATGGTAAAACCACAACTCAGCCGTCCATTTTTACCACCTACTGCCGTTCTGTTTGAAAGAGACCTATTTTATACCTTTTATTCCTAGTGCAAGGTGTTTGTTTTCTTTATGTTTACACTTACGGACCTTCCCAGGACCAATGTTAATATTGAGAAGAATTAAAGAAGAACGCCGGGAATTTTTTTCATTTCCCATGCAGTGGGGCTGTGCCCACACTTGATGGATTAACTGCTCGTCTTTGTCTAGGAGAGAGGAGAGCTGAGATATACTCACCTAATCCACAGGTCCTCCCAGCACATTATTGGTCCCCACCGCTCTTTCCTCCCTGCAGTCTAGCAGTCTTGTGTGGTGGACCATTCCTGATGTCATATGCCCATAGACCAGCTCTGGACTTGAGGATGGCCAGAACAGTCCACCGCTGGACATGGGGGAATTCTGTTTTCTGGAGGATCGAAGGATCAGGTGAGTATAGGCTCTGTGTTTGCCCCAAGTTCTACTTTAAGTTCAGCCCTCCACAACAGTCCCAGTTTCTCATGTGGCCTCTTGGGAAAATTAATTACCCACCCTTGCAATAGACAAGTTTGACAATTCAGTTGTTGATAGTGGTAGAAAAGGCAAAAAGATTTACCATACAACCATATGAAGCGTTGACAGTAAGCCATCTTGGCAAGTGTATTCTGGGTTCCAAGACCCATCTTTCTCCCTTACCAGCCTTCTACAAGATGCTGGTCATTTGCTGTATGTGCTTATGTTGTTGATAGTGATTGCAAACTGTATCAGTAATTTATGAACACTAGATTATGCTGTTGTACATAATGGCCAGCCAGTTTTATTTTTTCATTGTTCATCTAGAAAAACCTCAGAGTCTGTTTTATATGTAATAAGGTACTCCCCTTTGTTTACTTTTCTAATAATATCTATTTAGTCTCTTTTACAGGTACGTGTCCAAAATATTACATGATCCTTCCTCCCCCGCTCCTTAGCCTTTTTTCTCAGTGTTTTCCTTTTGCTTTTTTTAAGCTGGGACTTTGATCTTTGTGGATATCCTTTATTGGAATAACAGTTTTCTGACCCCCTGGCTCTGAGTCCAGACAGTTTTTCTGTCAAGCTGTGTTTTTTTCCTGTTGGTCAAGTACAAAACTATTTATAATTTTCACTTGATCAATGCTTCTTTGTCTGCTTTTTTTTTCTTTGTAGTACATTTTGCTTTTCTCTGTATTCTTTCGGCAAGGTTGAAATAGATCATTTCGACAAAAGTGAATTTAAAGGGGTCACATGACTTTCCAAACAAAGTTTCTTTCGTGTAAAATAAATAATCATTGGTGTTTGATCTTATTTCTAACTTCTTCATTATTCTTTTTACAATATACCAGACTTTCTATATTCAGCCATGTATACTAGAACTGTACGGATTGTGTTTGTTAGTACAGTAGTGGATGCAACCAATTTATTTAAGACTGAATTTTTTTCAATGCGAAGTATGTAGAAAATATAAAGAATGCTGATACCTTTCCAGAATTCAGGAGGACAGGTAAAAGATGACACAGTTTATTTAGAAAGTGTATTTATACTATATCATTTTGCGTCATTAGCTCCAGTATATATAACCAATGTTGCATTAGATCACTATCAAAGAACAATGCCTGGTAACAAATGAAATTCATAATTATACTAATAATACTACCCACTATAATTACATAAAATTCCTCATAGTTTACCTTATGCAGGCCATAGATGGGTCGTTAATCATCCAATTTTTCGGCCGAAAGAAAAATCGGCCGATTTTCGTACCGTTATTGGATTAGTTCGTTGGCCATTTTTCGTGTATTTTGCACTTTCAGATTATCGGTTATGTTGGGAAATTTGTGGCCTATTTGGACGATCGGCCGATTTTCCCAGCAATGATGGCCAAATTGGACGATCGTTTTAACAATAAAAAATCTGCGCATGAGCTGTGACCTGAAAGGGACAGAAGTTATGGGGTGAACTTTATGATTTAGTCGGACGATTTTTTTATTCGTTGGTGATAACGTCGGCCGAGTGAACAACTGATTTTTCGTTTATCGTTCGAAAAATCGGACGATGTTCGACCCGTCTATGGCCTGCATAAATCTGAGTTTTATATAATTAATTTGAGCCAGAGTACAGGCAGGTTACTGCCCAGCTCTCTTTGACCAAGAGACAGTGAGCAAGGTGTGTACAATGGGCAAATTTCAGAATACCTGGCCTACACATTCACAGGAATTTGGTGTCTTTAGAACACCCAACTTACAACAACAAATTAAATGGAAAATATATTGTATTTCAGGGAATGTGCATTCTAAGTTATTGCAGTGCTTACCTATAAAGTGGTAGTAAACTTCAGAAATTAAAAAAAATGTGGACCCCCATATGTGCTAGTATGCACTGCATACTAACACATAATGAAAGACTTACCTTATAACAAAGCCTTCTAGCAGGGCACACTGTCATTGTTGACAGCGCTTCCATTGTTCCTTGTGGGTTTGCGGGCTCTGGCTGTTTGAATGGCTGGGCAGCTCTGACGTCACTCCCGTGCACGTTTAGGAGACATTCACCGGACCTACAAGTAAGCTTTATAATAGGCTTACTTGTAAGTATAAGTTAAAAAGCAGAGTTTACTACCACTCTAAGTCATTTTAATTGGTTTTCCCATTCCTATAAACTCCCTCTTGACTATTTCTTATTATATTGAAATATACACATCTGTAGATTAGCCTGTAGAAGGAGCTCTTAGTTGCACAGTGCCATTACTGTGTCTCTTAACAATTGCCATGATATCAATCAAATAAGTAATACATAGACTTGCATTATGGGAAAAAAAAGTAAAGAATAACCATTTTGCAGCACTGGGCTGAAAAAAAATGCAATGAGCCAATATGGCCACATACAGTTAAATATATCATTGTAAGTTATATATAAAAACAAGTTTTAAAAAGTTACCATATATTGATAACTTTTTTTACATCAAGCTGATCTCTTTTACATGTTTATCTAAAAAAAGAACCCTGAAAAGCGTATATGTTCACTTTAACACATAGAAACATAGAGCCAATGAGACGTTATTGAGAATGACAGACTTCAGGGCCAGTGTTCTTGCTGTGTGATCTTAAGGAAATCCATTACCATTTAGACTTTACAAGAACTAATACACTCACTCAGTCTTATGCACATTTACATTCATTAGTTTAGCCAATGACTTGAGGTGCTTTAGCACAGAAGCTGAAATATTCCTGTCCATTCTAGTCACACACACATACATTTATTGATTAACACAATCAATCCACAGCAGTTTCGCACTTAAACTGAGCTTACTCATGCCAAAGGACTAAATTGTTTAAATGTACTTTATCAGACAGCCAAGCAGTCCCAGAGCTGCTTAAGAAAATGTTTAACTGTGCATGGATACTGAAGATATGTTGTGTGGATATTAAAATGAAGGAGTGTATGCATTACTATTCCTCCTTTGCGCTACAGTCCATGAAGGGCTTTAACCTTCTGAACAATTCCAGCCCAACCTACACTCAGATATTCCATCTTGTTATCCCTATGGAGCCAATGTGACCTGGGTAGGAGCGTAGGACCCAGTTACAGCCTTCATGTTCCTTCAGTAAACTAGGGAGTTAGCAAAAATGATCAGAGCTGTTCACCCGCCTGTGCCAAGAGAGGATGCACTTTTAAGCGTATGGGTTCATTGGATGAGCCATGCCAGTACAGACATCTTATGCACCCTGTCTGTTCATTTTTATGTAAAGATACTACACCTGACATCTGAATTTCTTTTATTCTCCAGAATAAACCCTCATTTATAAGACCAAAAACTCTCATGGTTATCTTCCTCTCATGTTTTCTTGAAGACTCCTGATCTGATGTTGTCATTGTCCAGGTTTATAAGCCTTATGACACCATTGGTTTCCACATTGTAAGGCAAATGATGAGTTTTAGTTTCTGCTGAGACTGCTTGTTTTAGAAACATTTTGCAAAGCTAAGTAGCGTCACATTTATAATCTATTGTAAGGCTCGCCTCTCCTATTAATGTACGTCGTCATCACTGATCCAAGAACCTTGAACCTCTGAGAGCATTTGTAAAAGGCTCAGTTCAGCTGAACAATTCCTCCTTTTTCAAATTTGTCATGTCGAAGTTGAAAAAAAAAATTTGCTTTTTCTCTAACTCCCCTTAATTATAAGATCTTTATAAGGTTTTATAACATCTTTCCTGAAGTCTTCCAAGACTCAAATTAACATATTAATGTCATCTACATATGTAAGCCTCTGTGGTATTCACCCCAGTAAGCTGGGAAAATATCACCTTGACTCATAGTTTAGTAGGCTTTAAATGTGTTTAATACTTCTCCATTCTTTGCCTTAGATGTTATCTTCCAGAGAATAATTCGAGCTTTAAAACCTTTAAATTCATTAAAATATTTCTGTATGTTGAAGCTGCCTTTTAGTCTGTTCTTTTTTTTTGGGGGGGCGGGGGGGGACAACAAATGCACTAATCACATGCAATCATGTAATGATATAATGATATCTATACCATGTCCTGCAAATTTTGGCATATTGTAAAAATCCTCATTAACTTTCAAAGCTGTCAATATTCCCCCTAAGCTGTTGCTAGTGTGAAGATTTGTACCACTCGCCCGCCCCCTTCTGTCCTCTCTGTCATTCAGAGACCTAATACTACTATTTTCCCACAATGCAATACATTTTGTGAATGGCCACTGGAGATCCTGTTATTACACTCCTCCTCCATTTAAAGACCATGATGCATTGTGGGAGAATGGTAGTATGAGGTCTCTGAATGGCGGAAGGTGGCGAGCAACACAACTATTCACATTAGCAGCAGCTGCTGTTAAACCATACAGAACCAGAATATGTCCACTACGGGCAATATCCGGCAGCTAGGAAGGTGGCACTAAGAAGTTTTCAAGAAGCAGCAGCCTGAAAGACATAGAATGCACACCATTACCCATAATGACCTATTTGGTACTGTAAACTTCAGCTTCAATATTATATTAAGACCATTTCTCTATGATTAGCTTCACCATGAAATACTGGTGGCCAGTAGAGCTATTAGTTCTGAGGCAGCATTGATCGTATGCTAGAAGATATTCCATGTGTTGTGAAGTATTAATGGTCATATTCTGGCTAAAATCTTGTATATTGCACCAGACATGCCATGATAATTTCACACTCAGCTTTACCATAGATTTTATGTATAGTACTCAATTGTCTGATTCCTAGATTCATAATGGCTTTATGTAAATAAAATGTTAGCTGATCTCTAATTTGTCATTTCAGTTGTTGTCTTCACCTGGGGCTTTATGGTTTTTAAGGTCTCTTTAACCTTCCTCTAGGGAAGGAAATGGAACTGTTTCATCACTCATCCCTTACCCGTCCATTCATTGCATGGTCCTTTCTACCTCTTTTGGCACTTCCTGAGCCTGTTCTCATCTTCCATATTGATGTTCTGTAGATGGCGGAAGTCCTCCATCTTACTGCTGTGGATGTGGCATGAGGCTAGAAATCCTTTCCTACATCTTTACCCTTATATAAAATTCCCGAATTTGTATACTATTGTGCTCAAGCTAGCCGTTGTTTCTCCTTCTTGCTATTTTTTCTGATACATTGCTTATCAGTCTTGCCTCTGTCTAAACTGTTCCCTGGTAGCTCTATTTGTCCTTTGCATCATTTGTCTTCTAGGTTCATTTCTCTTCTGCACTTTCTGCTAGAACTCTTCATCAAACATGACCTGAGATTTTACTAGTTTCCTTACACTGGGGATTTTATCATTTTTTTATTTGTTTCTTTCTCTTAGCATTCCATTGTCATTGTGTACTTCCCTCTGTACAAATTTTAGTTTATTTGATGTTCATTTCAGGCTTGTTTTGTTGGACTATATCTGCATACTTTGAGGCTTTAAAGTATATGTAAACCCAATCTTTAAAATCTCATATACATTTTTAACATGTTAATGTCATTTCAGAAGGCATTTTCAATATTTTAAAATCTGCAGCTTTTTTTAAAATGATAGCAGGTTGTTCTATCTTACAGGTCTTCATGCAGGCACTTCCTGTTATAGGAGAACAATGCTCTGGCCCATGTCGCTTTATTGGGCTTTTGTACTCTCACCCCATCACAAAGGCTTCTAATGGTGACTACAAGTAACTTTTTCAGCACACTTGGTCCAGTGTTGTCACCATCAGACAACATGCATTGAGAAATTCCATGTAGTCATTGCTGGGGTGCTTGCATGTAGACAGGAAATAACTGCAAGGACACTTCAATAGATCAGATAAGAATAAGGGCAATTATTTATGAACTGCTTAAGGCAGATCATAGACAATGGTTGCACGAGAATGCTTGATTCCCCCATCAACGCAGTCGTTGTTGGGGGAATCCCTCCCGCAGAGCTATCATGTTCTCCCGGAATTGGGGGAGCAGACCCTGCCGGGAGAACACTGTGATTATTGCTAGCGGCTATAGCAGCTGGCAATAATTTCATCAAAAGTTTGAAAGGCTGGTTGTATCCAAGTCACACAACAATCGAATTGGGTGAAGTCAGCCTGCCCATAGATGGTTTGAATCAGCCGGTCCCTGCTGAACCTGAAGATTGGAACCATCTATTGCCGCCTTATGTCATATCTACCTGTGATTTTTATCCTTATTCTGTAAACAGCTATTAGTTGTCTTTGCTCATACGGGGAATTAACTGGAGACTCTTTCTGTACCACTACAGTAAATGATCTGTGTATTTCAGGTTACTTAATAACTGGGACACCGTGTGATTTTTATAAATATCTTATTTTGGAAGCCACATATTTTCAGCGATCATGGTACTACCCACTGCAATATCTATCGGTATATATCAAATTTGAAACTATTAAAAATTCATACCTGCAATTTTCTTTAAAGCCTCTTCCTATCTTGACGTTAATAAAGTGTTCTGAATTCAAGTTCTATGATATTAAAACATCATGTTTAGTCAATCCGCAAATCTGCTTGGTACCACAATGCTCATTTTATGTTACATACGGCACGCTGCTCCACTCTTTATTCTTTACTCTACAAACTGCTATGCTGTACCTTTTTACATTCACTGGCCACATTATTAGGTACACCTGTTCAATTGCTGGTAACACAAACTGCTAATCAGCCAATCACATGACTCTCAATGCATTTAAACATGTAAATATGGTAAAGACAACTTGCTGAAGTTCAAACCAAGCATCAGAAAGGGGATTTAAGTGACTTTGAACATGGCATGGTTGTTGGTGCCAAACTGGCTGGTCTGAGTATTTAAAAAACTGCTGATCTACTTGGATTTTCACTCACAACCATCTCTGAACGGCAATTGTGTGTAAATAAAATGCCTTGTAGATGTCAGAGGTTAGAGGAGAATAGGCAGACTGGTTGCTGCGACATTCAGATGGTAAAGTCAGAATTTGGTGTAAACAAAATTAAAGCATGGACCCATCCTGCCATGTATCAATGGTCCAGGCTGGTGGTGGTGGTGTAATGGTGTGGAGGATATTTTCTTGGCACTAGCAAGGTGTACCTAATAAAGTGGCCAGTGAGTGTATACTGTGCACAGCTCTACTCTGCATACATTGCTCCTCTCTGAACTTCAGGCTCTAATTTCCATTACTCTGCACTCTACATTATAAACTCCACCCCACTTCAATCTGTATATTCCTGTATGTTCTGTAATCCACATTTCTATACTGCTGTACAATGTAACCTGCCTCCCCTCTGCCTCATGAAACATTGTATTATTTATTACAGATATTTACATAGTACCACCTTATTTATGCAGCTTTTTATATATAGTGTACATGCACATCAGTTTCTGTCCTCCAGGAGCTAATGGTCCCTAAGATTACCTACATCACATACATACATACACATACTAGGGCCAATTTAGACAGGAACCATCTTACCTATGGTCACGTATGAAGGAACTGGAGTACCTGTAGGAAAGCCACGCAAGCACAGAAAGAACATGCAAACTCCATGCAGGTGGTGTTGTGATTGGGATTTGAACTGATGGCCCTAATACTGCAGAAGAGTTAACCACTGCTGTGCCGTGCATTCATCATTGTGCCAAATGGCTGCACCTTTGCTAGTGTATATTTATATAGATGCAAAGAAACCTTTTGCATAACAGTATTTATGATGTATTTATAACAAGATATCTGTTCTGCCTCCACTCTTAGTTGCAGACAATACATTTTTGAAAAAACTGATACAAACACTAGTAAACAAAATGGTTGCCAGTCCGCATGCAGCCATATCATTTAGACAGAGAGCGTGTTGTGACTAGACTGCCTGACACTTTGTTTTATTTAGTAGAGAAAGACTAAAAAACAAGCATTCTAATCATAAGTACATAACGAATATTCCACAGTTAGTTTAGCACTTGAAAGAACACAAGCTATGTAATGCACATGCTTACTTATTCATATTGTGCTAATTATAGTGCTGTTTGACAGCATAAAAATGTGCTTTCCATGCCATTACAATTCTAGTCTGTGGCCTTACAAGAACCTAATTTCTCTCCTTTATAAATATCTCTTTAAATGACAGAACTAGGGAAGTGATCTTAGCTTTGTAAATGCTGCTTTATGTGCTGACCAGGCTTCATTGTGGGGGTTGCCATGTATCCCTTGTGTTTCAGTAGAATGCTTTGTAATTACACATTGCACAATCAGCAGCAGCTCTGAAAAAAAAAAAAGACCAAATGGTGTTTGTGGTAATTTTACTCTCCTAAATTCACATTGTGGTGCAGCAAAGACTTCAAATTTTGCATGAGATAGGAGGTCATTTACAGGCTAGGGACAGCTTGAATGTCTGCCAATAAGCCTTGGAAAAGGGAGGTCTCTCTACTTAATGCAGCTTCAAAAGCTCTTCTGTTGAGAGCTGAAAAAGGTTAAATGGGGTCCCTGGTGAGACAGCAGGTGTAAATTGGCTGGAGCAAAGTATTGATAAAGAACATTGGCATAATGAGACCTGACATGAACAAATGTTGGTAGCACTTACATTCTAGAACTAACCATCATGTTCGATAACGTAGACACCGGAATAAGTTTAATTCTAGCTAAATCAATGTACTGTGGTCATGATTCCTTTTTGTGGTCTTTAAGTAACATGACAGGGTAAACAATTTGTCGCAGTTAAGCACTTAACTATTTATTTTAGTGTTCATAAATGGTTATAAACTGACTACCTAATGTGTAGCTCCTACTGCTCGATGGCAGGTGCTGTCTCCACTCTATGAAGGCACATCAATAAAAGACATGGAATGTTGTCTGGTGAAATCCCTAAAGTGTTCATTTGTGATATGTGGCTATTGGCCAGACTGCTGGGATCTGTAAAGGGAACTATAAGCTTACCTATACGGAGAGGATGAGCTTGCTCATTTACTCAGTTAAAGGGTCTGTCTTTCTTTTGCTTGATTTTGGTGCATGCTCAGACGACTCTTGTTTTTCAGGAATGGAACTAATTTATTAGTGCTCATACAAGACAAGTATATATACTCCCTGATGTTTTCTGTTCTTAGACCAAACAATCCAATTATAGGCACTTGTTTTAAAGGATAAGACACCTCTTGACCTGAATAAATAAGTCAATACTTCTTATATAGTGTGTGCAGAGCCTCATCTAGATCACTACTGCTCGATTTTTCACAAGAAATACCATTCTGACATTTTAACCACGGTGCATGTAGTCTAGATTTCATTAAATGTAATAAATGACCCTGTAAATTTGCTCTTTCAAGCTGTCATTTTAGAACAAGATCTTAAGAAAAAACTGAGGAGTCTAGACAGTAAAGAATAATGTCGGCACCATTACTAAAAAAACAAAAAGTTCAAGGAAAAGTGTTCTCCCTTTGGTTTTATAGCTAGAACACAAAGTTCGGAATGTCTTCTATTTCAGAATGTCTTCTATTTTGTATCTAGTTCTGTATGTAGCAAAATGCACAGGGGTAAGGGATCTTGATCTTCTTTATAGTAAACTACTGTCACTTCCAGGTAACATGACAACATTAAACAATATGTAGTGGCTTCCCTAGACCTGTCACCTCTGCTCTGGGTCTTGAGTGTTATGTTCACTATGGATTATCACAGCTGTGGCAGCTGAGACTCCTGTTCCTATGCCACTGCCTGATAAAACAATAGATTATGCCTTCAAGAATTATATTCACCTACAACAACAAAAAAAAAAGAAAATCGTTTTTTTTTTCTTGTCTGGTTTCAATGTCAGAAATATAATGCGTTTCTCTCCTTTGATTGCTGTCTATTGACTGTGGCAAGTTTTCAAATAGCACATAATATCATATGGTATCCAGACCGTAGAGCTTGTGGCTTGAATATTAAAATCTTCTCAGGGAGTTGCTAGCGTTAAAGCTAGACTATAGTCTCAAAAAACTAAATACACAATTGGAATACGTATGTGTGAACTGTTTTACCTGCCAAAAGATTTGTAATCCTGTTCATCCTTGAGTTTCACTCATCCCTGCCAGACAGTATAACCAGGTCTATGACCTTATTTTCTCTGCTGCGGTTAAAATATCTGGTTTTGTAGTGCATGTCCCAAATACTAAAATTGCTGGTTCCTTTTAGTATGAACATTTATGCAAATAGGCTTTTTGTATTGCTCAAAAACACACCTCTGTGCATGGTAATTCTGCCGCTTCTGTTTATGCACACCCATAACTGCAGGTTACCTGACAGAGCCCACACAACTAGATTTTCCTGCATGTCTAATATGTTATGGACTCCATTCACTGTCTATATGTGAAGGGTATATCTCAGTAGTGAGCAATGGAGACAGAAAGCACTGTCAATCATGTCCTTGAATGGGTGGGCTTAAGTGAAAGGAAAATTTTTGTGCACTATAAGGCAGTACTTCTCAGGAGGCCCTTTGTCAAACAATTTGTACTAATTTCATTGGGTAACAAGTACCCTCTGGTGAGAACACTGTGTGTGCTTAGGGAATGGTATCACCCAGCGATAGGTAGAGGGGAACAGACTTGTTAATGCACTATGCAGAGTTTGGATTGCAAGTAAGAGCAACCATAACTCATTTAAAGCAGTGTAACAGCTGTGAAGACATCATGGTTAGTTACTAACTTTTTTGCCAGGTAGCCCCATCCCTTAATATTGCACCTGACTCCTTTCAGCTGGGTGAGAAGTGATCAGAGGCAGTGAGGTACAGTGACTGGTGAAGTATCTCAGATAAGTGGACAATGCTCACATTCACCACCAACAAAAGGAGGTGCAGAGGACTGACCAGCAACAATGGTAAACTACTCCACTGACCACTTTTCAGAAATAGGTTGGATGATTCTTAAATCATATAGCTGGGAAGTGAGAAGGCAAATTCATTGTGGCTGTCACACCCACAACACTATTGGATATTGAGGAAGAAGCCCCTTTTCTCCTTTTTAGCCTGGTGTTCTCCTCCTTCTAGTCCTGGTGTTTTTGCACACTTGCTCCTGCAAGATCTCTCCTCTCTATCAGAAGGACTCAGGGTTAGTACTCTTTTTTTTTTTTTTTTTTAATTTTCCATTTTAAGCATTTTTCCCTTCTGTTCACTTGGATTTTATGCTGTGAGGGCTCTCATACCTATGGTTATCTCATCTCATCAGGTAACATCCTTTCTTGTCATTGACCTTTTTACTTGAATCAAGGATTAGGAGTGTTAAGCCTAAGCCTCCTGCAGTTGACCGTCTGGTCCTTCCTTTGGACATACAAGGTCTGTCTAAAGTTAATTTCCCTGAAGTCAAGGCTTAGTTATATTTGGCTTGAGATTTAACTGAATGGTCTCTGCACTGGGCATGGTATGTCTTTTTGAAGTTCCTCTTAGGGATCTGTTTTTTGTTCTGAGACTTGGCCCAGCACATTTTCCTTAATCACCACATTAGTTGTTATTTTCTCCTATTTGAGTAGTGTGTTTTTTCCACCTGTTCTTTTGGTGGATGTTTGTTGGCCTTTCACTGGTTGAGGCCCATCGTTCATTCAGATAACAGTTTCCCCCTAGCAGTGATTGTCTATTCTGGTCTAGAACACCAGGTTGGTCTTCGGTGCTCTCTACTTGGTCATGGCAATGTTCATATTTTGCTTGGTCCTTTCTTCATCTAGCCTTGATTTAGGCATCTTTCCAGTAGCCACTGCCCATCCCTCATTTTAACTGCTTTTGGACTTCCTGACTGTTTAGGAATTCCTATGTTCCTCAATGGACATGATAGAAAGTAAGGTTTTTGTACTTGCCAAGTCCAATGAGGGACATAGGTTCCATCCTTCTGTATTATTGGCATTTGGGTACTGCTGGCTCACAAAAGTGAGGTTGACAGTTGCTGTTATACAGGGGCAGGCTTCAATGTTTTTTGTATGCCAGAATCCCAACCTCTTTTGTAGCATAATAATTTGACTGTTTAAGAATTCCTGAATTTCTCTGTCCTCCAGTGGACTTTAAGAAAAAGATTTTCCAGTAAGGTTAAATAATGTATTTTTATTCACAGCACCGGGCTGGCTTACAGGGTTTACAGGGATACCATTTTCTCTTCCAGTCTAAATCATGTTGTACATCGATTAACAAGAGGCTGATGCCAAGACAGGTTGAAGTTCTATTTTGAAATAAATTTAAAGATTTCTATTGATTATCAAATGTTGGATAAAATGTTTCAATATTTGCCTGTGGCTCTGAATTAAGCTCACATTGCATGCAAGGGTAAACAGTGCTCCCTCTTCGCCAACAAAATGATGATCACTTGCGTGTGCATTTTTGTGCAAGCGTGAATGCATGGATACACCACAGTGCTCAGTGGAAAGACTTGCAAAGGAAGTTCAGTTAGCAAGTAAATAACTGAGAAAAAAGATATTTTTTGCACTTAATGAACAAGAGTTAGGGTTTAGATAAACTTCAGAAATCCATAACAGTCATCCTGGGTACATGCATATATACTGACCAGTCTTTCCAGTAGATAAGCTGGTTCTGCCCCTCCTATTCAATATGATACTGAGCCAATCAGAGTGGTGTAGGAGGTAGAAATGTATATACTGTACAGGGGCGGACTGACCATTTGGAAACTCGGGCACTGTCCGAGGGCCCGGGGTCAGTAGGGGGCCCCATGAGATGCCCCTGGTACCTTTTTCATAGGCTTTTTTGAGTTTGGGCAAGGACACAGGGGCCCCATGATCCCCTATTGCCCTGAGGCCCCATGAGTTGTCAGTATGTCTCTGATACTGTATATAGTCTTCAAAAAGTTTCTGCACTTTTCTTTTTGAGCACAAAAAAGTGCAGAAACTTTTTGAAGAACACTGGTATATATGTTATCTACTATAGAAACTGAATTTAACATATCATAAAAAGTATCTAAATGAATATGTTTCATTCTAAAATCTTTTTTTTACCACCTCTTGTGAGGTAATCTGATGTACTTCGGGTGTTGGCTGGTAACATCCACACAGATGAGTAGTAATCATTGGTACTTTTAGTACCTGCAGTCCCCTCCAGATATATGTGTGTATTTCACTGCACACATATGCACTTAATGTTCAGTTTTAATTAAAGCATATTTAGACACAAATGCAAAAATTTAATATACTGCAGTTTAGATCTTGAGAAGCAGTGGCTGTACTTGTTTTTACCCTTTATTTTAATCAAAAAAACATATCCTGTCCCTAGGTGACTACACTCAGTTCTTCACTGTGTCACTGGAAGGTGCCATGGTTGTCAAATGGCCTTTCCTTTAAATGGTGTGTTGGTGCATTAGTAGTTAAAGTGACACTGAAACTTTTTTTTTTTTCCTTAGATAACAAACATGTCTATGCTTACCTGCTCTGTACAGTGGTTTTTCACAAAGCAACCCCGGTACTCTTCTTTTCAGGTCCCCACCAGCGCTCCTCCCCCTCAAGCAGCTCGCCCTGGGTGCAACGCTGCATGCTTGTCCCTGAGCCGCTGCTCTATGCCGTCCATAAGACACGTAGAGCTGCGTCTTGGCCACGCCTCCCCCTGTTTTCTCCTCATTGGCTCACTGGCTGTCTCAGCCAATGAGAAGGAAGAGTCCCCAGACAGCAGAGGCTGTTGAGAATGCCACTGGCTCGGAAGGGGCTCAAGTAAAGATTGGGGGGCTGGGGGGGCCTCTGCACACAGAAGGTTTTTTACCTTCATGCATACACTACATAAAGGGAAATAACCTTGAGCCTTTACAACCACTTTAACACAAGAAAAATAGGGATGCTTTCTCTCCAGGTTACCAAAAGTGACAAGGATGCTATATTTCTGGCAAGATCAACAGGTATTTTTTGAACTTACATAAATTAGTGAAGCGCTATATCAACCTAATTCATAACCATAGATAAATTCATGCTAATTGTGCCACTTGTGTCAACATAATAGTTCTCAGTGATAAATGACCCATAAACAGGAGTGTATCCTTATGGTGAAATTATTACACAAAAATAAAGTGAATATATTTCCAGTGATAAAAAATATCATGTGCATAAACAATATATTCAATCCTAATAATCATTCAATATATTACCATATAAATGTGAATCACAAATACAAAAAAAATCAGTGAATGATCAAAATGTAAAGTCCATGCAAGTGAAACTGTGTTAAAAAGGTGATCTTCACTCTGGTGAATAAATCCTCAAATGGCAGCAATGCCTGCTCATCTCCACACAATGACCAACACAGGGCCAAACGGCTAATAATCTCCTCTGTACCAGATCCTCATAAATATGTTCCTCATCCAGGGACCACAAGGTAAATGGAGACTCCTCCCCCAGCGTATCTATTCCGCTCCACCTCCACTCAATGGCATATAAGTGAGACACAAAAAGATCCTTCCATAGTGCAATGATGTTTATTTGTAAGTAAATATAGAATAAAATTGCACTCACATGTATTCCCCTAGAACATCAGCCTGCCACCACATCCCATGGGTGTACTGCATGGAACCTGGGGAAACCAAAATGGCCGCTGCGTCCGGACATGCGTCACCTCGTGACCGGAAATGGTGTACCAACGCGTTGCGTCACGTGTGTTGTGACTTCATCAGGGAATACATGTGAGTGCAATTTTATTCTATATTTACTTACAAATAAACATCATTGCACTATGGAAGGATCTTTTTGTGTCTCACTTATATGCCATTGAGTGGAGGTGGAGCGGAATAGATACGCTGGGGGAGGAGTCTCCATTTACCTTGTGGTCCCTGGATGAGGAACATATTTATGAGGATCTGGTACAGAGGAGATTATTAGCCGTTTGGCCCTGTGTGGGTCATTGTGTGGAGGTGAGCAGGCATTGCTGCCATTTGAGGATTTATTCACCAGAGTGAAGATCACCTTTTTAACACAGTTTCACTTGCATGGACTTTACATTTTGATCATTCACTGATTTTTTTTGTATTTGTGATTCACATTTATATGGTAATATATTGAATGATTATTAGGATTGAATATATTGTTTATGCACATGATATTTTTTATCACTGGAAATATATTCCCTTTATTTTTGTGTAATAATTTCACCAAAAGGATATACTCCTGTTTATGGGTCATTTATCACAGAGCACTATTATGTTGACACAAGTGGCACAATTAGCATGAATTTATCTATGGTTATGATTTAGGTGGATATAGAGCTTCACTAATTTATGTATGTTTATTTAACACTTATTGGTCTAAGTTGAGTGGTAGTAGCTATAATTATAGGGATCACATCCATATAAAGCGCAGGAGGACATCCTCATTTATTTTTTTGAACTTGCTGAAAATTTTCCTGCTAAAAATTAACAAATACAGCCATCACATGTATGCGCTGGTAAGCTGCAATATATAATTTTTTGGTTTTTGTTTAAATATGCATAAGGCTAGGTTCACACGTATGCTGCTCTACCTCCTGAAATGCAGGGAAAAGGTACCTGCAGCATTTTAGATATCGCAGCCCACATGGGAACCGTAAGTGCAGTGCGGGAGTGGTTTGCAGTGCGTGTGGTGTGCCATTAGGATAATGGCACCCACACTCACCCAGCACCATTTCTGTGTGGGTGGCTGTGGGAACAGGTATGGACCCGCAGTGGGAACCATCCGCACAGATGTGAACCAAGCCTCAGTCAGGATAAGGCATCCCTGCTGCAATTCCAGAGATCAACAACCCCGAAAGTGATGAATTACATAGATATGTGTACTATCCTTAATAGCCTATCACTGTGCCATATTAGATCTAAGGTCTTATCTGATAGGAATGACATTTACTATTTACTATTGTTCAAAGATAAAATATTGTTACCATTCGGTGACATGCACAGATATATCTGATGGATCTTACTTATAGAAAAATCTCCTTGCATACAACACTCCATATATTTGTTTCTTACATGAACTTTACCATGTTTTCTGTGGCTCTGCAGAAAATAGACTCAGTTAATCTGGTCATACTATAAAATATCCTTGTTTAACAGTCCCCAGGTTTCCCCTGGTTAGCAGTGATTTTTACTACTAGAATTTCCCTGGGGTTGTACACTAGTACATGACCACATGCACCATTTTTATTGCTACCATAGTCAGTTAGTCTTTTTTTAACTACCATACTTTTATTTCGCAATAAGAGACATTCATTATTTAGATGCTTATATAAAATCAGCTATCTTGTAATGTTTCAAAATTTGTTTTCATTCTCTCACTGTTACTTTTAATCATGGATATAAAAATGTTAACTGTGTGCACTAGAAGAAGTCGTGGTAGTGATGGAACTTTAGAGATGAAAGGTTCTGGATAGGGTGGAGAGAACTGACCTATGATCTCTGCAGTCCACATCATGACTTGGTGTTGATTTACTAAAACTGGAGAGTGCAAAATCTGGTGTAGCTCTGCATAAAAACCAATCAGCTTCCAGGTTTTTTTGTCAAAGCAACAAGCTGAAGTTAGAAGCTAATTGGCTACCATGCAGAGCTGCACCAGATTTAGCTCTCTCCAGTTTTAGTAAATCAACCTCCATGTTTCTTCTTAGTTGATATGAGCAAAAAACAAGCTTCCTCAGCCTATTTAGCTTTATTTCTTGTGTTCATTAGAATTCAGACTATTGTTTCCTATTTCAAACAATCCCCCTACAGGTTAAAGGAATTTTTGTACTGAGGAACCATGGAGAATTGCAATTCTGACCTTTGCTTCGAAAATGCCTGCTGCTTGACTGTCCTGTTGGCTCTCTGGCTTTAATACTTTCTAATTCATTGAACCAGAACAAGCATGCATATCAGGAAGGTATGGGTGTCCAAACTCCTGTTTTGCCCTAAATACCAACTCAGAAAGTATTGAAGCCATAGGATTTGCATACCAGCCATCCAGCTGGTAGGAAAACGCATGCAAGAAAGACAATGCTCTTTCTTCCGAGGCCCACATGACGGAGCTTCCAGCCATGTGTGCACATCAAATATGCTGAGAAAGCCTATTCTTTGCCCAAGATAAGCTTTGCTTGTATCGGCCAAGGGCAAATAAGGCAATAATCAATCTTACTGGGACTACTTGCCGTTTGGGTGGCTGTGCCCTGAAATGTAATCTGGAGCCCTAACAGAGTTTCTTGAAAAGATGGAGCACACGCTGCTTGATTCATTTTGTTGCCTTAGAAAAACACAGCAATGGCCTCTGGGTTCATAGCTATTTAGGGAGGAAAATATTCTGCTTTACTAAAGGTGGCAATGCATTCTTTCACTGTTTATTGAAAGCACATGGACACTGTAATGGCATAGCTTCTGCTAATTCTTAATGGCTAAAAGAGAAGTGACCTCAGATATCTTTACAAGATTTTGGCTTTTAATGTTCTGAATAAGAAAATGAACTCGATTAATAACAGACTTGGTTACATAAGAACACTTTATAGGAGCTGTATTTAAATCTAGCTATGTGATGTTTTAAAATATGTTGGCAGATCCATTATTATTTTTATGCACGTTTAATGCAGTGTATACAGGAATTTACACTAAGTGTACACTACATACATTTGCAAGAAATTAAAGGTGAGCCCCGAAAAATGAAACCATACCCATTCTGAGCTATATTAGTGTATTGCTAACAGGAACCTAACATCATGACATGCTTATTAGCAATGGGGGTGTTTGGGGTGACAATAACATTTTGCAGTAGAGTCTGTTTACAGCAGAGGCACCCAGCCATTTCTATCTCCAGTTGGAGAGATTTTCACAAACTCCAGCCCAGCCGTAAAGTATGTTTAAGGGCTCCTTGCCCAATTTTATGGGCAGCACAGTGGCTTGCACCTCTGCCTAGCAGCACTAGTAGTTGGTTCAAATCCCAAACATGGATCTTCCGAAACCTTTGAGAATGAGAAAGGATTGGAATTTGTTTGAGAGGCTGTTGGAATCACGTGGAGATGGGAAACGGGGCACAGCAAAAGTGTATAAGATTCTCACTGAGCTAGACACACACACAAAGTCAATGCACATAGTAAACTGGGAAAGGGATATAGGAATAGAGATAGATGAAGACAAACAAAGGAAAATATATAGACTAACACACGAGAATATAAGCATGAGAGAGGTGGAGGTAAACTATACTGTAAGTGTTTAACAAGATGGCACATTGCACCAAACGTTGAATATAAGATGAGTGGGGAGAATACACCAGAGTGTTGGTGGGGGTGTGGAAAGATAGGTACGTTATATCATATATGGTGGGAGTGCCCAAAGATTCAAGGTTTCTGGGAGACAATAGTTCATTTGATTGGGATGGTCTCTGGGACAAAGATAGGTTTGGACCCAGAGTTGTGTCTACTACATAGTTCAGAGCTATCAGTGAATAAATACAAGGATTCGGGTATATGATACTATCTGAATGCGGCAAAGGGTCTGATACCTAAGTTCTGGCATAGTTCAGAGGTGCCGAGAGAAGAGGATTGGCTGGAAAGAGTGAACCAGATAAATAGGATGGAGAAATTGTATTATATGCAAGAAGACAAGATGGGGTTATGTTATAGGAGGTGGAGACAGTGGGAAGATTTTGTGTCCAAGGTGAAAAATATGTAGTAGAGTGGGATAGCAGAAAGTACATATTATTTAGGAAAAGATGTAACGAGAAATGCAGAGTGGGTGGTTTTACTTGTGGGGGGAGGTTGGTTTTTCAGGGAGGGTGGGGGTATTAGTTAGGGGGGGTGGGGGGTGAAGGGAATAAAGATAGTAAGGGAATAAAGATTGAAAGGGATATAATTAAGGGTTTGGATATATCTGAAAGTTTTGTATGTTATATGAGAGTAATGATAAAATTAGTATTTTATATAGAAAATGAATAAATATTTAAATAAAAAAAAAAAATCCCAACCATGGCACTACCTGCCTGGAGTTTGTATGTTCTCTCTGTGCCTGCATGGATTTCCTCCCACACTCCAAAGACATGCTGGTAGGTTAATTGGCTTCTGTCTAAATTGGCCCTAGTATATGTATGTATGAATGTGAGTTAGGAACCTTAGATTGTACGCTCCTCGAAGAATAGGGACTGATGTGAATGTACAATATATATGTAAAGTGCTGCATGGTGGTGCTATATAAGTACCTGAAATAGATAAAGAAGTTTAAAAAAAAGGTATTACACAAAGGGGTTACCCTCACAGGAGTTTTTCAACAGTTCTCTGCCAGACACAAATCTACAGCCTCTTGGCTTTTGGTTATAGCACCACTGCTCCAACCTTAAGCCTTGGAACCACTGCCTTCCTCTTCAGACAGTCCTTTCCACATTTGTATACATAGTTTGGCTGCTACTACACTGGCTAGCCATCACTCCTCTATATTAAGTGATAACACGCACAATGTTTATTATTTATTTATTTATTTATTTATTTATCGAGTTTATATAGCGCCAAAGGGTTTGCTCAGCGCTGTACAATAGAGGGGGGACAATACATGAAACAGTACAGTAACATCAAACAGCACACAAGGGGTAAGAGGGCCCTACTCTTTCGAGCTTACAATCTAGGAGGGAGGGGGTAGAGGTACAGGAGGAAACGGCTGTGGGGGATGGAGTGGTAGGAGGAGGGAAGGGCAGCGGCTGTTAGGTGAGGGTGGGGTAGGCTTCCCTGAAGAGGTGGGTTTTCAGGGAGCGCCTGAAGGTGAGGAGGGAAGGTGACAGTCTGATGGATTGGGGTAGTGAGTTCCAGAGGATGGGGGAGGACCTGGAGAAGTCTTGCAGTCGTGCGTGGGAGGAGGAGACCATGGAGCAAGATAGAAGGAGGTCCTGTGAAGAGCGAAGGGTACGGGTAGGGTGGTACTTGGGAATCAGGTCGGTGAGGTAGTTAGGGGCAGTGTTGTGAATGGCTTTATAGGTCAGAGTGAGCAGTTTGAATTTAATGCGTTGGGCAATGGGGAGCCAGTGGAGGGAGAGGCAGAGGGGGGTGGCAGAGGTGGAGCGGCTGGTGAGGTGGATGAGTCTGGCAGCTGAGTTCAGGATGGTCTGAAGCGGGGAGAGTTTGCACTGGGGTAGGCCGATGAGGAGGGAGTTGCAGTAGTCCAGGCGTGAGATAATCAGGGAGTGAACGAGTAGTTTAGTGGTGTCTGGGGTAAGGAAGGAGCGTATTTTGGCGATGTTGCGAAGGTGGAGCCTGCATGTATTTGTGAGTGATTTGACATGAGGTTGGAAGGAAAGGTTTGAGTCCAGAATGACGCCAAGGACCTTGGCTTGCTGGGCGGGATTGATGGTGGCGTTGTTGGTAGTGATGGAAAGGATGGGGGGGGGGGCATGGGAAGGGGGAAAGACGAGAAGCTCGGTTTTGGAGAGGTTGAGTTTGAGGAAATGGAGCGACATCCATTCAGAGATGTCGTTTAGGAGGTGAGTGATGCGGGCGGAGAATGTGGGGGTGAGGTGAGGGGTGGATAGGTAGATTTGAGTATCATCAGCATAGAGGTGGTAGTTGAAGCCGTGGGAGTGTATGAGTTTGCCAAGGGAGGAGGTGTAGATGGAGAAGAGAAGGGGTCCAAGGACAGAGCCCTGGGGAACCCCAACAGAGAGGGGGAGGGAAGAGGAGGTGGCGCCGTTGTAGGAAACGCTGAAGGAGCGTTGGGATAGATAGGACAATTACTTGGGATAGATAGGTTTATTACTTTTGTCTCTGTATATCTAAGTAGAAATCAACTGTAAGGTAAAGCCAGGTCATCAGCTGGAAGTGTAATATGTCCTTTTCATTGAACCTCATGCAGTAGTTTCTGAGAGCCAATCATGACCTGCTTGTAACTTTCCACATCAGTGTTATTAGTTCAATTTGTCCTTATACGTCTTCTGCAGCACACATCCCCCAGCCATTTCCGCAGAGTGAACGCAAGATTATTTTCTTTTATACTGCAGAATCAAACGTACGTGTCCAGAAATAAAGAAAGGTTAAAGCTGTCAACTTCTTTCAAAAAGTTAGTTTTCAGCATTTCCGTTTATTTGTGCGAATGAATATGTTCAGGCTGTAAGGAAGAAAATAGTGAGATAAATATTTGAAGCCATAATAGTTTTATTATGACTCCTGTTGGTCTGCAAGACAAGAGCCATTTTTCACTAGTAGCGACTGCATCGCTCTCTCTTGCAGGCCTTTGTTCTGCAGACAGATATAAAAAAGTGGTGGTGTATATCTCACCTCCTAAGTGGAGCTTCCAAGCAATCACAGAGAAGCAATATCCATTTTGTTTCATTATTGTTGTAAAACAGTTGTTTTATTTGTGTGCTTCTTTCAACCTTGAGCTCCTGGGATTACTTAAGTAAGACATTTAGAAGCACAGACAGATCTAGCATTTAGAATGGCCCGGCATATGAATAGCCTGGATGTGTTGGTGGTCATTTATTAACGTACAGCAATGTGTCAGATATATAAAGGCAAAATATGAATTTCAGCAGGTTACACTTACTCTTATTATGGCCTATAAGAGACCATTCGCAAGCCAAGAAATGCTATAGTTATGCTATACTGAAAGTGTGTGCCAAAAATTGGAAACATATATTTGAAATATTCCCTAAATGCAAAGTAATCCTAATTGTATAACAACCTTACTAATGAAACCATTTATCGCTCTTTATTGTAACCACTACTTTTGGTAATCATAACATGGCTGCATGGAACGACCATTTTCCATTTTAGCCATTTTTTTTTCCGTATTTTAGGGTGAACAGATTCAAACCCAAAACAAATAATCTAGTTCTGGGAGGTGAATAATTAGTGCAAGAAAATGGTTTCTATAGCATCTGTTCATCTGCACGGTCTTTTATTGAAACAAAGGGGTAGACTAATGCTATCCTACTACCATGATGGATTATTAACAAATAACCTAAATTGCAGTCTGTCGTGAAGCTAATTAGATGCTCTGTGTTTGTCTGTCTAATAAATATGGAATCATCTGAACTATGAACATCAATTTAATCAGAATTGGAGCCGGTGTCTACACAGATGTTGTTCTCTTGTGATTTTATTACAAAGCAGTGATTGAAGGAGATCTTGTTAAAGAGAACCTGTCACATTGTTTTAACTTTAGAGGGAACATACCCACCATTCCCCCCACTGCTGTCTCATGACTAATCTTTTAGTAATCCGCTGTCAGATCAGTTTGCAACATTGGCCCCAGAATTTAGCTGAGGCTGGGACGGCACAAAGCAGCTGTCAAGGAGAAAAGCTGTGTTTGGGCATAGCCACTGATTGGCTGGTTTTGTACTCAGTTTCACAGAGCATGTTTGATGCCTCTGCACCTGGGCCTGAAGCTTAGAAAGTATTTGATAGCTGATTAGTGATTGGCCGGCAAGGAGTAAAAATTAGGTTGGCTTCAATTTAGACTTTGGGTTTACTTTATTACAAATATTACCAATAAAATACTGGCACCTTTATTATTATAGAAATCTTATCCTGTGTGCCCAGCGTTCTCAACAATCCCAGAAGCTCTCACTAGAGGTTTGAAGTAGGAGCTTTGCCATGGCCATGTGTTTTCAAACAAACCAATGATGGTAAAGCCTTTTCATTGGTTTTTTAGATAATTGAGGGAGCTAATGACTAAATTGGGTAACTCACTGGACGGTAAAGAATGTGGGTAATTAGTTTTACAGTAGGGTAGAGCTCAGAAAGGACATGGCCATGGAGTAATGAGCATTTGTAATAAAATGGCAGGAGGTACAGTCTCTAAATAATGTCATTTTCAAACCATAGAATGCAACATTGTTTATGAATCACAAGACTGACTAAACAGATATAAAATGTTTCAGCCAATAAAACAGTTTAAATATATGCATTTCAAATTTGTCATTAGTTGTTTGGCTGCATTTTCACTTTCAAGGCAAAGTCCGCTTTATTAGTTAGACAGCATATGCAGAAATGGAACTCCAGTATATCACAATGCACTGTGCCATTTTACAATACAGTGTTATGTGATTGGCACACCTGTAGGCCTCTGCTAGCACACCTAAAGCCTTCCAGATATACTCCTATATTGTTTGTTTTTGCTTATGGAATACACCAGACCTTGGATGCTCTTTCTCAGGATCACGTGCCTTTTTTTCAAAAGCTGGCACATGCATAGTGCACACTCTCTGTGCCTATCCTGGCAACTCTGAGGCATTAAAGAGAGCACTCGCAAAGGAAAGTGAGTCAGCACTATGTATGTGTATGCTTTTGAAAAAGAGCTGTGTGCTTCTGTGATTCTGGGAATGACCATCCAAGCTCTGCTTTGTCCCTGAAGCTATCTGGGATGAAGGTAAACAATATAAGAGCATATTCAGCAGGCTTTGGATATGCCATTCACATTATATTTTGCAAAATGGCACATTGCATTTTTATATACTGAAGCCCTTTGTCTACATGGGTAGTTTTACTCATAAGGTGGACTGTCTTTAATTTCAGATGACAATATGGTAATTTACTATTTTATTAAATGGAATCTGTCACAAAGAAACACCTGTGTGATTAGGCTGTGATAGAAGCAGGCATTCCCAAACTTGTGTACCTCATGTGTAAGACTTATTTCAATGAGTACCAAGAAAAAGAAAGGCTGTTTCTATTACAACCTAATCACACAGGTGTTTCTTTGTGATATAGCCCCATTCATTTGTGGAATTGGATTATTAAACAATAAAAAAGTGGCTTGGTTATTGATTTTATTATTGCGCTGACACAGCTACAATCACTGCTCTAGCGAGCTCCATACTAATAACTGTAGGTATAGGGAATATAGGCTTACTGTTGTATAATGATCACTAGAGCATTTCCTAGAGAGGTGTCAGAAGCCAGTAGAAGCAACATTGTTAATGTTTCATTGTGTCCAATGCTGAGTGTTTCATTAAAGGGAGCTTCAGATTGCTTCTTACTGAACAAGAAAAAATAGATCATATATGGAGTTTGATATGGTTCATTATGTTTCAAGAGAATTAATTCTATTCCAGCTATGAGACAGCTTATTCACCAACATTCTTCTAAGCAGGGGATTGTGTCTAGCAAGAATGAAAAACACTTAAAACATTTTTATTGATGAAACAAAGGAAAATAAAGAAGCACATGCTATTTTTCTTGCATGTGTAATTAACTCTGGTGCTGGCTTGCCTTTGAATATGTGCTTTGCCATTTCTATATTAAATTGTAATAACAAGACAGAAGTCTTGGAGCTCAAAACCCTGGTTTTATGTTCCACAGTTCTCTTTACCATACGACTTAAGACATATTCTTGGCTCTTCTGTGTTACTCTCTACTAACATATGCAGCCTTTGCCAAAAACATATATTAGTAGCCATGTATAATGAGAATGTTAATTATTTTCTTTAATTAATTATGGTACTAATCATCTTGCTGAATAAATATCAATTATTATATAAGCAGTATTATAGAAAAACAACGTAAATGAAAAAATATACTGAAAACTAGGACCATCAAGAGTTTGAATGTTTTTTTTATGCATTCTTTATTGTTATGAACCATGTGAAGTTGCACATTGGTTTACAGTGAACCTTTAGCGTTGCATACATAGATACATATTATTGTAGTCATTAGTTTTTTTTTAACAATCCAAGAAAAAAAGTTGCAAGCAATTTATTAATACAAGACAGCCATACCTGTATTATGACCCTTGGAAATATATGATACATCAATACAAAGAAATCATAACTGGGTGTTTAAAAAAAAGAGTATGAAAAACCGTAGTTACTGCAAGTGGGTCATGATTGGCATGGGAAAAGCAAAGCATGGACAGGGAAATAGTGTGAGAACTGGGGGAAGAATGGGTAGAAGAGAAAGAGTCCTAGAGGGGTTAGTTAGGTATAAGGGATGAAAGGAGGATTTGCATTGTTTTAGGTTTCAGATCATATAAATTAGAATGACAATATATCTTGACTATGGAACATAAATATTACCACTTAATACTGGAATCATTACTAAGAAGGGATTAGCAGGTGGTTTGCAGCCCCCCCAGAATGCACTTTTATAGCACTGGTTTATTTTCAAATCTGTTTTTTAATAAAAAATAGAAAACTCTTTACCCTTATCCTACTGTATTCCTTTTCTCTGGAGCCAAAATTGAATTATGTACCATTCCAAACCTCTAAATGTTGTGATATTTGCTGAAAGAAAAAGCAATTGCATTGCCTCTGAGACCTTGCTTACCATTACAATCTACACTGTTTTTCCACAAATCTAGGCCTGCCCTTCCCCCTTCTCATTTCTATAGGGGTAGCTGAAAAAATCTTTGTGCTTTGTGCTGTGACTATATGTGCATGTGTCTGTTCTGACTGTGTTTGAATGTATTCCCCGGTTTGCGTGTGTGAATCTGTGTCTGCTTTGATGGTGTATAGGGGGGAATAAACTCTGCAAGTAAGGGGGGGGGGGAGCAGACAGGAAGTTTGAACTCAAGAAACCTCAAGTGCTTCTGACAGGAAACAGGAAATGCTCTTTTCTTTTTATAACGTACAGGTTTACTTTTGATTGACCAGGGGGGACCACTTGCTATGAATGCTTCCTTTTTATCTTTTTAGTTCAGTATAAGATGTATACTCATCATTATTATTATTATACAGGATTTATATTGCGCCTATAGTTTGCACAGCGCTTTACATTACAATGGGAGACAGTACAGGAGACAGTACAGTAACAATACACAAGGGGTTTGAGGGCCCTGCCCCTTGGAGCTTACAATCATTATTCTCTTAGCTAAAACACAAAGTGAATGAGCATATGTGAAGTGTCAAGTCTGGGCTACACTTGCCAATTTTTACGGACAAGTGCATTGATGCCTGATTTGTAACCGTATTCACTACTTATATAGTTGTTACAGTTTATTGAATATCACGAAGGGCGCGTCATTTATTGTCCCAAATGAAAAACCCAGCCTTGCCGACTGGTAGAGAAGATAGGACTGACCACCACCTTAATCACTTCACAATTACAAGTGCTTGCAAACATACTAAGAAGGTAGGACCAAACGTTGCCAACTTCACAAATTCAAGTGGCTGATAACATGTTGAGAAGATAGTATTAACCCCTACTGACTTCACAAACCCAAGTGCCTGCAAACATGCTGAGATGATAGGACTAGTACCACTGATTTCACAAATACAAGTTCCTGCAAACATGCCAAGAAGATAGGACTAGCCACTGCTGACTTTACAAACCCAAGTACATGCAAACAAACTGAGAAGATAGAACTAACTACCACTGACTTCACAAACAGAACTGCCTGCAAACATGATGACAAGATAGGACTAACCATTGCTGACTTCACAAATGCAAATGCCTGCAAACGTACTGAGAAGGTAGGACCACCACTAACAAATTCATACATGCAAGTGCCTGCAAACGTGCTGAGAAGGTAGGACCACCCACTAACAAATTCATAAATACAAGTACCTGCAAATATACTAAGAAGGTAGAGCCACCCACTACCAACTTCCAAATACAAGTTCCTGCAAACATGCTGAGAAGATAGAACTAACCACCACTGACTTCACAAATACAAGTTCCTGCAAACATGCCAAGAAGATAGGACTAGCCACTGCTGACTTTACAAACCCAAGTACATGCAAACAAACTGAGAAGATAGAACTAACTACCACTGACTTCACAAACAGAATTGCCTGCAAACATGATGACAAGATAGGACTAACCATTGCTGACTTCACAAATGCAAATGCCTGCAAACGTACTGAGAAGGTAGGACCACCACTAACAAATTCATAAATGCAAGTGCCTGCAAACGTGCTGAGAAGGTAGGACCACCCACTAACAAATTCATAAATACAAGTACCTGCAAATATACTAAGAAGGTAGAGCCACCCACTACCAACTTCCAAATACAAGTTCCTGCAAACATCCTGAGAAGATAGAACTAACCACCACTGACTGTACAAATACAAGTTCCTGCAAACATGCTGAGAAGATAGAACTAACCACCACTGACTTTACAAATACAAGTTCCTGCAAACATGCTGAGAATATAGAACTAACCACCACTGACTTCACAAATACAAGTTCCTGCAAACATGCTGAGAAGATAGAACTAACCACCACTGACTTTACAAATACAAGTGCCTGCAAACATACTAAGAAGGTAGAACCACCTACTACCAACTTCAGAAATACAAGCGCTTGCAAACACTCTGGGAGGATAGAACTTGCCACTACTGCTGACTTCACTAATACAAGTGCCTGCAAATGTACTGAGAAGGTAAAGCTAACCACTGCTGACTTCACAAATACCAATAATAAACAATTTTCTTAGGCTCCATGCACATTGTCTTAAAAAAAAAACCGCCAGTGCTCTTGGCAGAAAAAAAGCTAATTTTGAGCATTTTATTGTACTAGCATTTAGGAACATTTAGCACCATTTAGGAGTGTTTAGTGTTTTTTTTCTTCCAGAAAAACAGACTCAAAAACACAAAACAGAAGGGTTTTTTTTGCCTCTAAACACTTAAAAATGCTTAAAAATTCCTCTAGACTACCTAAAGTGCATGGACACATAAGATGGCATTCGTTGCTTCTACAGGCAAAATGCTAAACCTATCTAAGAGCAGTGTTTCTTTAGGCCATTGTGCATGGTGCCTCAGATAGACAGCTTTCTGAGCAGCTACAACCCCCTTTATCTCTCCTAAAATGACTGTTTATGTAATTTATCCAGCGGCAAATCTGGCTTCACAGAAGCAGAAAACCTTCTGAATCAATTAGCAGAAGCAAATTTGGACCTATATGGATCAGACAGAGCCACTGACTTAACTGTACACAGGACAGACCAGGCAGCATAAGCATCAGGCTGCACTTGGCAAAAGAGCATATAGTTAATTGGCAGCTCGTAATAGGCACATTGCAGAAGACACTAGACACAATGTGAAGGGCCTCGAGCAACACATGGCAGGGCAGATCTCTCCTCACACAGGCTGGAAATTTTGGCTTTATCACTTTTACTTTAAGAAGTTGGATGTTGAAGCACAATATTGCAGCCAATATTACTGCCTATTGCCTGCATAGAACTTTTTTCAGACATGGCAAGTCTTTGTAATAATGATTTAGTTGGCTTGCAACTCAAACTTGTGCTATGCCAGATCTTTCCAGCCCCACCAAAAGTACTTGGGGTCTCAGGATTACTGCAGAAGCAGAGCAGGATCCTCCTATCTCTAATGTCCAGTATGCTTGTCAAGTGAAAGAGGAACTCTAAAACAGAGCCTTCACCAAATGTATACAAAAGGCAAGCTTGAGGGTCGGCTTTATATGGAAACCATTTATTTTCTTTCCTGACTGTTAAAATCTTAAGCTTAGATGTTTTCATCTTGTATATAGCGTATTTTACTTTGTGATACTTGATATAATGATAAAAATGGAATATATTTAGTATTTCAAACCTTTAAGAATAAAAGGCTGGCCTAAGAGCACAATGATCAGTAGATTCTTCTTCCTGACTTAGTTTCCTTTTGTACTGTGATCTGACTTTCGCTGACCTTAATGCTAAAGCCTCATACACACTGACAAACTGACAGATTTGCTGAGAGCACTGATTGGAAACTGATCGGTAGACCTTTTTCAGTCATGCCGGTCGAACGTCCTGTTTCTGTTGGATCGGCTGCTGTACACATGTTCCGAATGTCGGTCAGTTCCTGTTGATCCACCCGATATTCAGCCTGTCTCATCACTTGTGTTAAATAGCTGCTGCAGATAAGCCTCTTACCAGTCAAGATGTTAAACATATAGCTGAGCCCGTCTTGTTTTATTGAAAACAACAGGAACTCAGGAACAGGAAATGACATCATAACCATGTGGTTCCAGTACATTAAACATGGTACTTTGACATAATGTCAGAAAGACTAAGCGCACTACAATATATGAGAATGGTTGTTTTACCTGTCTATATAAACAGCATGCTAACATGTTGCTATTCCACTCTCCAATGTGTCTTGTAAGGACACACTGGCACACTAGCAAAGCTTAACCACAAAATCAAGGAAAATTGGGCCCCTATAAAAAGTAAAACTATATCAAGGAGGGTGGATTTTTTTTCTGGTGAATAATGGGTGTATTGTGATGTGTACCCTCATGCCTCATGCAGGATGTTTACTTTTACTTTTTTTTTAAAGTGAACTTAAATTCAGAAATTGACTTTAGATTTGCCATTCCCCTTTGATGACATAAAAAGGCTGCCTGCCCCTCCTTTTGCTGCACCGCTTTCATATATCAGTTGCGGCAGAGTATGGGTTTGGGGTATCGCATATACTCTCATTGACTGCTCAAGCAGACTTTTGCTTTAAAGTGTTACTAAACCCACAACAGTAACATCAGTCTGTTATATGCAGTAAAGCATGCTTGTTATACTCACTGTGGAACCTAAGGGGTTAATCCTGTGCATTGTGTAAAAAGGATGTTTGATCCTGACTTCTCTGATCCTCCCCTTCTTCTACTGTCCCCAATCCATCTTCTGATAAAAGATGACGTGTCATATCAGAAAACCACTAATTTATATGTGATGCTGCCTAATAACTATGTCCACAGGCACCTGTCAGTAGGAACGGGCTGCTATAAATAAGGCTCACCAGGAACAAGATAGTCTCCAATAGTGTGGTATTTATTAAAAAGTATGGATAAAAACACTCAACAGAGAAAACAATAATAAACTGCTTACATGTGAAGCCGCTACTGACCTGGGATCGTGCAGCGGCGTGACGTCAGCACTGAAAACTCCTCCCCCCAAGGAGGATGCACATGCATTGCCAATGTACATGCATTTCAGCTCACAAAAACATGGTAACACACTACTGTGCATTTTGAGTTGCTACCTTTCAAAAAAGAAGTGCATGCATGTTTTTTGGTACATTTTAATGTGCTACGGTGCCAAATCATATGAAGGGGCTGTCCTAACACAGTGTGCATTAGCATGTTTTGTGTTAATGCAGTGCAGAGGTACCAGTGTAGTCTTAGAGATTAAAGGGCAATTATACTGGTAATATTTTGTTTGCTCTTCATAGTTGTGAATACTGCGACATACAAAAAATAAAACAGGCATATAAAATAGTTGTCAAATATGTGCTTAACATGCAGTTATTGTTACTTAAAAAGCTATGATACATCAGCAATTAATCAACCCAAGCGCTGGAACTCCACTTGAAATGAGCTTCCCTGATTGTCTGATAGACAGTATGTTTTGTCATTTCTTTCTTTCCTTCTAAAATCAATGGCATATGACACTGGTGTTTGCAGAACAATGACGCTGAGACTCTTGGGACACAAACTAGAAAAATGTTCAGTGTCTGCAATTCAGACAGAAGCCAATAAATCCACATTTGAGTTGTGTGAAGTCCTAAATTACTGCTATGTGGTCATTTCTGAAGAAGTATCTAATATATTTATACATATACACACATTATATATTGACAGGAACAGAAAGATCAGGGGAGCTGTGTCCAGAGATCACTGGTCTCACAAGATAGTGGCACCTTGACAAACCTTTCTTATAAGTAGTGCTGGAATGATAACTGCAGTGACAAAAAGACAATAGCAGGAGCGTCCAGGAGTTTGCTCTCTGTGACCTGGAAGGTAATTGAAATGACTAAATCTAGATATTTGTCAAGATATTGTGCCCACACTAGATCTGAGGGCATTGTTTCCTCTGAATGATTGCTTCTGGTGTCCTGAGACTGATAAAGGCAGTTTTATACTATAGGGGCGTTAAGAGTATACCAGTAGACACATCTTTTGTGTCACTTAAAGCAGCAGCAAACCAAAAAGCAAACATTTGTTATACTGCAGCTCACCAAATCTTAGATGTTACCAGGGCCAGATCTAGCTGATCTGATGTGGGGGTGCAGTAGAAAAGGTCAGGGGGGCAGGGGATGGAAGGTCAGCAGGACGGTGTAAAAAAACAGAAATCAGTAGGGCAGAGTACAGTTGGTTAGCAGGGCGGTGTCATATGTATGGATGTGGGAACTGAATTTTTTTTTGTTCAACCCGCTGGTTGAACAAAAAAAAAGACTAATGTATGGGCTGCCTTACCGCAACCTACCCTAAAGTGTAAGTTCACTTTAAAGAAAATCTGTAAGGTGAGATAACACTGCACCTTTCCCACACTCCCCTTGTCCCGCTGTACTTATCTCGCATGATCCTGTTCTGTCAGGTTCACACATGCCACTCCACAGTTCAGGGGATTTGCAATCCCTATGGCTTAATCTCCTTCCTGTACTGTGCAGCCAGTATGGACCAGATGGATTCTAATTGGTCAGCACTGTCACATGAACGGCACTGACCAATCAGAATCTGTCTTGCCCTTCCTGTCAGCACTGCAAGGAGAGGAGAGAAAGCCACATGGATTTCAAACCTCCTGGTTAGTGGAGCATGCAAGAGCCTGACAGCGCAGGATTGTGGGAGGTAAGAACAGCGGGACGGGGTGGGGATGGGAAGGGGTCCAGTGTTCGGTCATCTTACAGATTTTCCATAAAGGTGAACTTACAGCACACTTTAAAGCAGAACTCCATTAAAACCAACAACAGTTGGGGCAATGAACACCTTGATCAGGTCTATGTACAGCATTTTGTATAAAGTACATGGGTCAGGAGTAAGTAAAAACAAAACAAACAAATAATATATAGAATTCAGCAGTCAGGATGAGCGCCATGTTCATATCAGAGTTCTCCCTTATATCAAAATCCACAGTATTCCCCCTACACATCAGAGTCCGCCTTAAATTTGTGTCTTCAAAGCCCCACCTTACATCAGAGTCCGCAGAGTCCCACCTTACATTAGAATCTGCAGAGTCTCATCTTACAGCAGAGTATCGCCCCTTACATCAGAGCACAGCACAGTGCCTCTTTCAACACTGGTGGGTGGGTGGCTGGCATGAAAAGGCATTAAAAAAATTCCCTTGTTGCTGGTTCTTAACTGCGAATGTACAGATCTAGAGCCAGCCAATTAGCGAACTGCCAGGTTCGGCCGAAACTCATGCGGTGGAGCGTGTGAATATAAACCATACCTGATAAGTGCCATGATGTCACTGTACAGGTGCACACTCAGACCCGCACTGCTTCCTGTTCTGAGGCCAAGCCTGACAATTCTCTAATAGGATGGCTTCATAACTGAGCATGTGCAGTACAGAGCTGATGACAAGGGGATTTTTTAGGGGCTCTTTTCTCTTGTCTGTATTGATGGACAGGAGAAAAGTGCCTGTTTTTTTTTAAAAACCATCTGTAAATTTACAGACGGTTGGCAACACACTGCTGGGGTGTACACATGCTGCCACTGTGATTCTTTGTTTCATGGTTTCTGTTGCTCTCTGTGGGCACAGTGCCTGATAACTGTGTTCTATTCAAGAGAATGGGGCTGCTCTGCAAGCACCTACCAACAGCATGCAATGCATGTGGATGCAGTGTGCTAATATGGGGTCCCAGGGGTTAAAGCAGGTGGTGAGGAGGTGATAAAACATCTCCTCTCTGCCTGCCAAATGCTCTCTGAAGAGTGAGCTGAACACAGTTTGCTCTTCAGAGACCAAAGTTAGTGTGAAGGAGCTCTTAAAGGAATTCTGGGCAGGACAGGGTTAAACAAAAGCATCACAAATGTGTAAGTTAAAAATCTATCAGTTTATCCAACTAGCCATCTACCAATAGTACTTGACATGAAATCAACTCTGCAAGTTTGTGAAACCATCTAGAACAGGGAGGGGGAGAGAAGGGAGGAATATGGGAACAGGTCAGTCATAGAGCAGTGCTCAGTGTTCAGCATCATCTATCATGCAGAGAGGATGTAGCTTCCAAGTGCGGTACTTCATATCTCCCACCCACATCCCCTTTCTGAGGCACTGCAGAGGAGGGGGGAGAGCTCGAGGTCTGGGGTCTGTGACACACTGAAACTTGGCAGATGCAGCCAGCCACCTAGGGTTGCCACCTCATCCTTTTAAAACCAAGCACACATTTATTGCACAGGTTCTGTGGCTGATTAAGGTGGTAATTAAACTCACGTGATGCCATATCTACAATGAATTTGCCTCAGAAGCTGTGTAATTAAAATGTATTTGGTTTTAAAGGGATGAGGTGGCAACCCTACAGCCACCCCTACAGGCTGCTTCCCTGACCAACGGTTTGGCAACCCTGCCTGGGCACAGTATCCATGGGGGGCCAGTGGACTAGCACTGAGGAAGAGCGAACTGTCCCTCAAAACACGTCAGCCATCTGAGGGTCTTCTCGAGGTTTTTGAGTTGACCTGGTTGCTTTGAGATTATGATGCTTTTGATACATAATTGTGAGTATATTTTGGTGTTTCAATTAAAGTTTTATACTCAGTTAATGCACTAGTCTGGTGCGCCCTTTCTTTCATTGTTTTTGCAGGTTACATTTGGGTTCCCCCCGACCCTTAGAGAGCAGCAAGGCCTGTGCGGGAGATGGATGCCTAAAGACCTGTACTATTTACATCATCCCACAACTCTTTCTCTGTTTTTTCCTTTGATCCATGGGGGGTTGCCTGGTTGGGCACAGCTGAAATCTTGGGGGTGGGCCCACTTCAGCACCCCCCTAGATTCAGCCATGGATAGGCTACATTAGTTTTCTTTCCTTTATTTCATCTGGTGATCCATTCAGCAAATCTGCCCACACATGGGTCAGTTTGTTTTGTTCAGCCAGCTGGTTGAATGAAAAGGAATGACCCCAATTCTGTGTCAATCCTTCTGGCTTTATCTTTGTATTCTAACAGCAGGGAGATTCTCCTGCCTCCCACTGTAAGCATCAGAGCCTATCGGTTGCAGCATTGATCGTACTGAAATTTTCCAGCAGTCCCTGTAGTAGGGTTTAGAATTAGATCTTATGATAGATATCAGAAAAGGCATGAGCGTACATCATGTCACTGATCTGTCTCTTTCAGATTTCAGCTAGCTTGGTTCAAGCTGTTATCACCTACAAGGTAGGCAAACCTTTCAAAATCTGCTCCACCCTTGATTTGCAAGTGTGTGAATTGTGATGATTTGATTTGGCCTACTGTCAGTCTCTTCTAGGCTTATAGACTTCATAAATTACAGGGAACATCAGCACGGATAAATCAAAATTCAGCTGTGCATTTATGTAAAATAGAGGCAGCAATTTACATGTAAATGCATGTTTTTTGCATTGGACATTTTTTTCCAACCTTCTCTGATATAAATGCCTGGAAAGATCATATTCTCAGCTGTTCATAACAAGATTACACTGAACGATAATTTTTTTCTCATCTGGAATCTCATATGGCACAGCCAGTAACAAGCAGCTGGCTAGAATTGTTCTGTGCAGGGAAACAGGGTGAAGGTGGAAAATGAGAAGGTCATGATAATGTGAAAGGACAATGAGAGAATGGAAATATGCTGGAGATAAGTTGCGGACACTTCCTGCTCAGATGTTATTTTACATTAGGAGTGTGGAGAAGATACTTTTCTGCATTAAGCATTACAAGTAGCCTGTCCTAACCTTGTGTGTTCTGTTTACCACGTTATTATTTCTTATGGGACAAATGTCATATTCATTATGTCCATTATCAATCAGAATATAAAGCAATCAGGTATACTATAAAGCAGCCCATAGATTAAACAGTTTTTTTTTTTTTGTTCAACCAGCGAGTTGAATGAAAAAAACTGACTTGATTCCCCCATTTCTACACTCAGTGTGGATGGTGGAATCCTCCCCGCTGACCTATTGTATTCTGACAGTGGGAGACTTTCCTGTTATCAGAATACACTCATCAACTTTGCAGGCTATAGCCTGTGGTACTGATTGGGGAAAATGCAACAGAGCCAATACATGGCCCAAATTCATAAGTGCCTATGCATGGATCGAAATTCTACTGGACCCTACTGAACTCCTGGGTGAATTTCAATCTATGTATGACAACCTTGAGATGATGTGTTATGGGCTTTAGGCAAAATACATCACACCACTTTAAGGAACCATGCTTTTAGGGGGTCAAAAACCCAACCTCTTTCACAATTTTAAAATAAATTATTTTATATGAAAAAGCTCCACTCTCAATTTACAAAGCAACGCAAAACAAAAAAGAAAAAAAATATATATACATATACACTATATTGCCAAAAGTATTGGGACACCTGCCTTTACACACACATGAACTTTAATTGCATCCCATTCTTAGTCCGTAGGGTTCAATATTGAGTTGTCCCACCCTTTGCAGCTATAACAGCTTCAACTCTTCTGGGAAGGCTGTCCACAAGGTTTAGGAGTGTCTATGGGAATTTTTGACCATTCTTCCAGAAGCACATTTGTGAGGTCAGGCACTGATGTCGGACAAGGAGGCTCATCTCATAGTCCCTGCTCTAATTTATCGCTAAAGTATTCTATCAGGTTGAGGTCAGGACTCCACCCAAACTCACTCATCCATGTGTTTATGAACCTTGCTTTGTGCACTGGTGCACAGTAATTTTGGAAAAGGAAGGGGTCATCCCCACAAAGTTGGGAGCATGAAATTGTCCAAAATGTCTTCGTATACTGACATCTTAAGAATTCTCTTCACTGAAACTAAGGGGTCAAGCCCAACCCCTAAAAAACAACCCACACCATAATCCCCCCTCCACCAAACTCTACACTTCGCACAATGCAGTAAGGCACGTACCGTTCTCCTGGCAACCACTAAACCCAGACATGGTCATTGGATTGCCAGATATAGAAGCGTGATTCGTCACTCCAGAGAACACGTCTCCACTACTCTAAAGTCCAGTGGCGGTGTGCTTTACACCACTGCATTTGATGCTTTGCATTGCAGTTGGTGGTGTAAGGCTTGGATGCAGCTGCTCGGCCGCAAAAACCCATTCCATGAAGCTCTCTACACACTGTTATTGTGCTAATCTGAAGGCCACACAAAGTTTGGAGGTCTTTAGCTATTGACTTTACAGACAGTTGGCAATTTCTGCTGTGTGCTTCAGCATCATTTTACGTGGTTTTTGTTGTTCCCAGTTGCTTCCACTTTGTTATAATACCATTAACAGTTAACCTTGGAATATTTAGTAGCAAGGAAATTTCATGGATGGATTTATTACACAGGTGGCAACCTATCATGATACAAATATATATGTGTTAAAAAAAGAGAGCTAACCGTCAATAATAAAACATATACAGCAGGTATAAGATGTGTATCCTCTTATATATAAATCAAAACATCTATGTAAATCAAAAATCTTGGGGTATGTTATGACCAATGTATGTGAGTAGTTCTGGATCACTGTTAAGTTATGTTATAGCTATTTTTATATAACAGTAGGCTCATAATTCATGGCAACAATCTTAGATTATAAGCTCCCTGAGGGTTAGGGACTGATGTGAATGTACAATATATATGTAAAGCGCTGCGTAAATTGACAGCGCTATATAAGTACTTGTAATAATAATAACAATTCTAAGCACTGTTATACTACACATATGTACTAATATTATTCATATTTCTATACAGTAAATAAAACCATATAGAATCTTTAATGTGTGCATACATAGTAGGAGTGGAGCACTGATAGTAAAATATCAAGAATTTTATAAATGCACTAAAGATAAGCCATCATCATTCCCCTAAATGATCAATCACTAGAGTTCCATGGTGGCGTATTTAAATATACCACATGATAATCCTACTAATGTGGTACAACCTATCTAATTCCAAAATCAAATGTTTTATATATTGCAGCTTGGGTGGCTCTTCTATCTATGGAGGAGCAACTGAGAAGCCCTTGGTCAGCAGCATTGTCTGAAGATGGTAGTAGATATAGATGGACTTTACATAACTGATTAACAGATTAAAGCCAAACTCCAGATAACACTTTTTAGGCAGTTATAGGAACTGTTTCCTTTTGGGATAAAGGTGCTACATAAATGAGAAAGTCGTCAGGTACACTGGACTTGTTAACGTTGCTGTTAGGGGTGTCTGGCTTTTATTTTTTCTGTCATTAAACATTCCGCATGTTAGTCTATGTGTCTATGCACACATAGGCGTTTAGAAGCAGAAAAAAAACCCCACTGCCAGGGCGTCCAGGAGCAGCAGTGTTTAAGCAGAAAAAAATGCTTCATGCATATAAATGTGTGTATGCGTGTCTAAACGCACGTTAATGCTAGAAGCATCAAGCACTTGAGCGTTAATTCATATCACTAGCCAGAATAAATTATTATTCTGGCCAGTGAAATTAATTAATGGCCAAGTGCTTGACACCACTAAACGTGTCTAGACTGTATATGCCAGGGGCGGACTGACAACTCATGGGGCCCCAGGGCAATAGGGGATCATAGGGACTCTGTGTCCTCTCCCACACTCAAACCACACCCAGAAAAGCCTATGAAAGGTACCAGGGACATCTCATGGGGCCCCCTACTGACCCCGGGCCCTCGGGCAGTGCCCGAGTTCCCCAATGGTCAGTCCGCCCCTGGTATATGCACACATCTTGTTTCTGCCAAAACGCTGCTGCCAAGATAGGGAGATGGGCAAATGACCTGTGCGCATGAAACCTAATAGCTGACCATTGTAAGCACCCCTGACAGTGTTAAATGTTTTTTCTCAACCCTTTAGTGTCCATATTTGCTACACAGCTTGGTTGGTTAACCCTTTGAGGACCATAAGATTACAGAACGCCAAAAGAATCAATGTTTTTGTTTTTAAAGTTCGTACACTTTAGTTGCTGTAACTAAGCCATTTCATGAAATAATTGGCAAAAAGCTAGATCCATTTGTTGATAAGAACTAATATTTTGACTCAAACCAAAACAAAAAAAACGTATTTTAAGTTCTTAATCAGATGATACAGGCAATTAAAAACATGGGACAAATACGTCCCTTGGTCCTCAAAGGGTTAAAGTAAGTTGAAAAATAACAGCAGGATCAACAGGTAAAAAAAACTAAGTTGTGGGGGGGGGGAGTTTGACTCAGCAAAACAACTGTTTTGTTAATGCTATTGACAGACTACATTTTTATGTCATTTTTTATTTTGCCTTTAGTATAATAGTATAATACCTTATTAATTATATCTACCATGTGAAAGAAGTCCTAAAATCAAAAACTAGGGCTGATGCCAGAGGTGCTCCCACATGTTTTGCAGTCCTCAACACTTCATCAGGAACCCATCTAATAATTGTAAATGTATTTAGAGATTAGAGTGGTCCCATGATACCAATAAGGATGTGTATAGATTTTTTTTAAATGATAATGTGGAGTGTCGTGCTTTTTCACATAATAAGAGTCATCATAGAATGGTGGTATTTTATTTATCATTTAACATGTTCTGTTCTTATAGAAATGACGTTATCTTGTCCTGAAATGATTGATTTAATCATTATCAGGTGATGATGGAGATATCTGTGGACACTATGGGGTTGATTTACTAAAAGAAGAACAAAATCTGGTGCAACTGTGCATGGTAGCCAATTGGCTTCTAACTTCAGCTTGTTCAGTGACCCTAGGTTCATACCCAAGTGTTTTTTGCAGCGTTTTGCAGAAATGCAGTACAGTCCATTTAACATGATTTCCTATGGGACATGTTCACATCTCCGCATTTTCACTTGGTGCAATTTTTTAAAAGAGTCAGGGACTTTTTTGAACGCAAAAAGTTGCATTTTTGGTTCTATATACTTCAATGGCAATGCTGCAGAAAAAAAATGTAGTGCGTTTTTGCATTTTAAATCTACCTAGCAACAAAAAAATATATAAAAATGCTGCAAAAACACAGGCGCAAAAACACAAAACGCAGTGCAGAAACGTCTCAAACGCAACCTGCATAGGTGAACCTAGCCTTAAGCTTTTAAACAAAAAACTGGAAGCTGATCGGAGCATACAGAGCTGCAACAAATTTGGCACTCTCGAGTTATAGTAAGTCAACCCCGATAAGACCTCAGCAGGCACTCCAATGGATAAATCTCTACAGGAAAAGTGCACATAGTTTGTACATGCATCACCTCCATAGAATATGCACGTTTGGCACCTAAAATGTCATTTGAACATAGTGCCATGCCTGTTTTGGTTTTACGAATTGATGGACTTTTTATAAACAACCGATGACAGACCCTCTCTGTTCTTCTGAAGTGACTACTGGAGTGCACTACCTGCACTTTGATTCAGCACTGAATCCTTATACTACCACTTCCTTTGATTAGTGTAAGGTGCCTTACTGCTGTGAGCAGATGTTTAATATATTGTGCAGGTGATATGGCAGCTTATAGTAAGAAACAGAATTACAGTGTAGACACCCTATATGTACGTGCTGTCATTTTTATTAGGCGTTCTACTTTAAATTAGGCTGCAGATTTCACAGATTTACCATGACTCTTTATACAGCTGGCAACCCTGTGGGCTTTTTTCCATTTAAAAACAGATCTGTAGTTTCCTTAAAGAAAATGTGTTTGTCATTTGTTTTATTTTTTCTAGTTAGCTAAACAATTTGAAAGTCAATTTGATGGAAATAATATTATGTATTTGTGTTAAGGTTTTAAATATCTTGTTGTTACGTACAATTTGTAATTTTACACACACGTATATGTATTTTTTTTTATATAAATGCACAATCTGCTTCTGTACAATGATTTTGTTCTATTGCTCTTTGCAACAAAGCTAGTCTTTTAGGTGATCAACTCATTGAACATAGTATTTCCCAACAAGCAATGAGGCAGAGTGATTGCAATTAAAAGCACTATTTCCTCATGTGGTTAAACCAACACTCTATACAGTGACATAATAAGTATCTGAAAATGTGTAAGTCACCATCACCATCACCTATTACTTTAAAGAATATCTCTACACAAAACATTTGATTAATTTTGAAAAGTGTAAGGAAGGTTTAGACCCTCTCTCAAGTTTTTATTGCTGTCAATGTCCGTCTTGGAAAGAGTCACAACTCTGTCCTAATAACCTGAAACAGAAAGAGTGGGGGTATACAAACTTTTAGGAGTTGGTCCTCAGAACAAAAAGTAAGTTGAAAACTTCCCTTGGGGAAACCTAGTCGGATGACAACCATCTAAAAGGGAATTCCTCTTACTTAAGGAGATTTCCTCTAACTACCTATTGTGTTTCTGGGACAAGAAGAAAAGGGAATTTTCCCAAAATGGTAAACAAACAGCAAAAGTTAACCTGGGAGGATTTTTATCCCCTCCCTACTCTATTCAAAACTAAAAAAGAGAAAAAGTTTTGGCTATATATACATTTTAAAGTGGTTATAAAGGCAGAAGGTTTTTACCTTCATGCATTCTATGCATGAAGATAAAAAAAACCTTATGTGTGCAGCAGCTCCCCCAATACTTTCTTGAGTCCCATCGCGATCCAGCAATGTTCACGAGAGCCTCGGCTGTCCTGGGTCTCTGCCTCCTCATTGGCTCCCGCTGCTGTCAATCACAGCCAGGGATCAATGAGGAGAGGGGGCCGGGCTGAGCCGCTGCTCCATGTGTGACTAGACACACAGAGCAGCGGCTTGGGAGCATGCCTGCTCGGGTGCCCCCATTGGAAACAAAGCACCTGACAGAAGGGAGGAGCAAGGAGCACTAGCGGGGGATCAAAGAAGAGGAAGATTGGGGCTGCTCTGTGCAAAACCATTACACAGAGCAGGTAAGTATGACATGTTTGTTAATTTAAAAAAAGCAAAAAAAAACAAACAAGCCTTTAGTATCACTTTAAGGTATTGCAATAGTAACTTAAATATGTGCTTGCTGGAAATACGCCATACCTTCCCTTCAAATTAGATTCTAATGTGATTCAAGGGTGCAACATGCAGTAGACCAAATCTCTCTCTCTCTTTCTCTCTTTTCAGTCACAATTTGATGTTCTAACTTTATGATGCTGCAGTAATGACTCTACACTTCCGTATGGGTTTTGCTTTTTTTTTTTTTTTTTACTAGACTGAGATTATCATCTCATTAGAATTAAAACATCATAATCTCATATTACCAGAACTAAATATTTAGCTATTGAAATGTAATTTATTTGTGTTTTTGCATTGTTCCTGCTCCAGTGAATGGAAGGGCTATGATTTAGAACTATGACCTTGTGTTCTGAGTCTGTTGCAATCCACAAACTATCATGATATTTACAGCCTAATAAGAGCTGCATCTGTGTTTTTGTACCATTGTAAGTAGTAAATCGTGTTGGTGGTGATGAACAATTTTGGAAGTTAATTATATGACCCAGGGCGGCTTATATAAAAGTTGATTCCAGAAATGAGGTATTGCTGAGTAGCTGGAATGAACCTAATATTTCATTTCTAAGTAGTGTAAACCAAGAATATTGCAATTACCAAGGCAAGGGGCTGTGCTGCTTTCCAATGTAAAACTCCATCTAAGCAAACTTTTTGAAGTATCTCTTGTTATTAGGTGGCATATATCACCTTGTTTAAACTTGTTAGACCCAATACGAGTTACTCTGCTCTAAGTTACAATTTTAAAAACATCATAAATACAATCCCCGACTCAGCCATAGCTGTTAAAAAATCCATAAATTCCCTGGACTATAGCCATGAAAAAGGATTTGCTGTAAAATCACATTTAATCTTGTGTTAGTGATATAGCACAAAAGTTTCTGGGCTCATCAAGCATTATATGCTTTTATGTTTTTTGATCACTTGACCTAGTCCCCTATGGTTTCGAAAAAAGGCAGGAAGCTTAAAGTATTTCCACCTTAGCAGTTAACTTTGAAAACTCCCACTATATGTTTATGTGTTATGCACCTATATAGTATCTTTTTGGCTCTTTATTTCCCTGGTCTTCCTGACAAATAAATTCATCTTTAACCAGTTGCTGCCCGCTTACAGTACATTTACTGCAGGTGGGCAGCACAGGCAGGCTGGATCACATGCATGTACGTCATGCAGTTTGGGGCATGTAGAGAATCGCTCCTGTGACCACTGTGCCCACAGGATGCAGTGGATTACAGCTCCCGGTAACTGGCCACTTTGAGCAGCCCAGGAATCATGTGACTGCATAGCAATCACATGGTCACAATGTCAACAAAGCTGTTATGAATACATTTCATTCAATACAGCTGTGATTTCTATAGAGTAATTTTTTGATTGGCTTACAGCTATCACATGGTGCCTGAGCCAATCATAGCACTCTGTACCATGTAATAGCTGCAGGCCAATCACAGCACACAATAATAATCACAGCTGTTAGAAATGTAACCCATTCATGAAAGTTCAAAGCATTGCTGTTAACAGTGATCATCACTGTAACAACAATCAAAGATCAAAAAAAGATCAAAAAAAAAGATCACCCCCTCAGAGTAGTACAGTGTCACTATGGTGACACTGAACTACTCTGATGAAAGTATGTAAAAAATAGTAAAAAAAGAAAACAATGTTTAAAAAAAGTTTAAAAAAATTATTACTTTTTTTACATACTGTCACCAGTCAGTAACTCTGATCACTGCCACACCAGTCATATGATGACGCTGTACTGCACTGGTGACTCTATGTAAAAAAATGTGAAAAAACCTAATTTTATTTAATTCCTTCAACTTCAAAAAACTTGCCATGCCTCTTACTAAATACCTTGAACTGTCGACTTTCCAAAAAAGGGTTATTTAACCTCTTCCCTACTGCGATATAGGCAAAAGATGGCTACAGCACAGTTGTCTAGTTCTGGGAGGATGTCCCTGGACGTCCTCCCAGAACTCTCCCCCAGCGGCACGCAACCGGCACTGCTGGTGATCGCTGTGTCCTATGGACATAGCTGATCACGTGATATGGTAAACCGCGAATCACAGTGCCCTTTTACCACGTGATCAGCTGTGTCCAATGACACAGTAGATCACCGGGTAAATACAGTTGCCGGTTATTGGCTGCACTTTCCTAACGCTGTCACAGAGTGAGGAAAGTACTGCCGATAATCGGCAATTGTCAGAGAAGTGATTGGCGCTGATCATCAGGGCACTGATGATCAGTGCCCAGCTGTGCCACCCACCTGTGCCACCCACCTGTACCCATCACTGCCACCCACCTGTGCCCATCAGTGCAACACATGTGTGCCCTGCAGTGCCACCCACCTGTGCCCATCAGTACCACACACCTGTGCCCATCAGTACCACCCACCTGTGCCCTGCAGTGCACCTACCTGTGCCCAGCAATGCCACCCACCTGTGCCCAGCAGTGTCTAGCAGTGCCACCCACCTGTGCCCAGCAGTACCACCCATCAGTGCTGCCCAGCAGTGCCACCTGCCAGTGCTGCCCAGCAATGTCAGTCAGTGCCACCCATCAGTGCCCATCAGTGCTGCCCAACAGTGCCGCCTATCAGTGCCCATCAGTGCTGCCTGTCAGTGCAGCATCATCAGTGCCAGCTCATCAGTGCCACCTATCAATGCCGCCGATCAGTACCTCCTATTGGTGCCAATCAGTGCCCATCAGTGCTGCCTATTAGTGCCCATCAGTGCTGCCTATCAGTGCAGCCTCATCAACACACATCAGATAAAAATTACCTGTTTGCAAAATTTTATAATTGAAGCAAAGAAAAACTTTTTTTTTCAAATGTTTTGCTTTTTTTTGTTTATAGCGCAAAAAATAAAACACCCAGTGGTGATTAAATACCACCAAAAGAAAGCTCTATTTGTGTGAAAAAAATTATAAACATTTCATATGGGTACAGTGTTGCATGACCACACAATTGTCATTCAGAGTGCGACAGCACTGAAAGCTGAAAATTGGCCTGGGCAGGAAGGGGGTATAAGTGCCCAGTAGGCAAGTGGTTAAAGGGTATTTTTACTATCCTAGCAAGAAATACTATCCTCAAGAAATAGCATACTTTTGTAGATGCTATAACTTTCACACAAACCAATTAATATACAGTTATTGGGTTTTGGGTTTTTTTTTTAGCAAGACATGTAGCAGAATACATTTTGGTCTAAATTTTTGAAGAAATTTGATTTTATTGGATATGTTTTATATAACAGAAAGTATAAAATATTGAGGTTTTTTTCAAAACTGTCAGTATTTTTTCATTTATATAGCAAAAAAAAAAAAAAAAACAGAGGTGATCAAATACCACCAAAAGAAAGCACTATTTATGTGAAAAGAATGATATAAATTTAATTTAGGTACAGTGTTGCATGACTTAGCAGTGGCCAACAGCACAGTGCTGAATAGCAAAAATGGCCTGGTCATGAAGGGGGTAAAACCTTCCTTGAGGGCAAGTAATTAAATCTTTATGGATCACGAAACCTCCCCAAACCTTGGTGACTAAACCATATCCTAATGTATTACTGATACCTAGTCTCTTTAGTACATTTTGTGCTAAAATATAACTTTCTGTTCTTCTATATTTCTTTTTTTCATCAATTTATTATAGTAGATAGTTTCACCTCTTCTCTTTATGTGGTTATTTGGAGTGTATAACCGGCACGCAATTTGCTCTTCCAGTGCAATTTACCCCCCTTCTGTTCTGAATGTGATTTTTCTTGAGAATTGTATATTAGAAATATAGAGATGATTTGACCGAGCTCCTCAGCAGACCCTATCCTCCTGCTGGAAGAATATATGCAATTTACAGGTAAAACAAGAACATGTAATGTGCGTGTATTATGTACATGATTTCCTTAGAATTTTGAATTGCTTTTTTCTGAATCACATAATATAGAAACTAGTTTACATACTGTTATACTTTTCTTTAGTAGATGCCGATTGAAATCATTAAAAGATGCATTAGGTTATAGAATTAGCTATGAATTGATTACAGTTTCAAGCTTTGCCTTGTACCACAGGGATGCCACTTGCTCCTAGTTAGTTTTTAGGCTGGCTGGGCAGTCTGAAATCTTTTTTTAAAGGTGCATCTTTGGCTCCTTGCCCATCAAAACGCTTGTGGGAACTTAAAATCGCTTGGGATAGGACTTCAAACCTATTGGCAAGGGGGGCATGAACATGAAAGTAATGTATCTATTATACTCATCTCTTTCCACTCCACATATCAATGCCCCATGTAATATGCATTCTACTCTCTAGATGCCTCCAGTATACAGTATATGGGAAGTAGTCTTTCAATATCACGTATCAATCTCAATGTTGGAGAGTAGTTAAACAGATGAAATGACTTCTTTCTGTCATCCAGGTCATTTCTTTCTAGAAGCAAGTGATACAAAAATACAATAAACCATTGAAGAATTTCTAGCTTCTGTAAGGGGGAGGAACAGCTGTTTGCCTGTATTCACTTAACAATTGAATGCTGCAAGACATCAATGTGAGAACACAAATCATTAAACTGCTTTTCTTTGATTGCTTTGCCTTTTATATCCTCCAAGTATGGAGGATGGGTAGCCATGCGATTGGAAGCTATCCACATTGTAATGGGATGCCTTCTGTCTGCTTACAGGTTATGGATGCATGCTGGGCACAACCATGAAACTGTCCATAGAGAGGACCACTAATGAATATTACAATACTTTATTTGGAAAGAGGCACTCACTCATTTGCCTCCTGCATTGCTACAGTGTAATTGAAGATTAAATCCAGAACCATTTGCAACTATTAAACCTTAGTTACATTAGATATACGGCCCTACTTGTCCTTTAAAAGAAAGGTGATTAGAGGGACACATGAAATACATGCACAGGCATAGGCACACATGCTCATTAACTCTCATTTGCTAATTCTCTGAGATCATAGACATAGTGGGTACACTCCTTTAATTATTATTTCACTCATTCACCAAGTCCACAGACATTTCCACACTTACTCTTTCATTCGCCAAGATCACAGACATATGTACACTCACTAATTCACTTTTTAATTCACCATGATCACAGACATATGTACACTTAGTCGCCAAGATCACAGACATTTGCACATTCACTCACTCATTCACCAAGTCCACAGACATATGCACATTTACTCATTCATAGACATATGTACCCTCACTTATTCATTCACCAAGATAGCAGACATATGTACAATCACTAATCCACTTATTCATTCACCAAGATCACAGGCATATGTACAGTCACTAATTCACTTATTCATTCACCAAGATCGTAGACATATTTACACTCTGTTGCTAAGATCACAGACGTGCACATTCACTCATTCATTCACCAATATCACAGACATATGTACACTCAGTCACCAAGATCACAGACATACAGTATGTGCCCTCACTAGCCAATATCACAGACATGTACAATCACTTATCAAGATCACAGACATATGTGCACTCACTCTTTCATGCATTCATTCACCAAGATTACAGACATATATACACTCAGTCACCAAGATCACAGACATATGCGCACTCACACTTTCACATATTCATTTACCAAGATCACAGACATAGGTTTACTCACTAGCCAAAATCACAGGCATAAGTACACTCAGTCACCAAGATCACAGAAATACAGTATATGCCTTCACTCTTTCACACCTTCATTCACCAAGATCACAGACATACTGTATGTATACTCACTAGCCAAGATCGCAGACATATGTACACTCACTCACCAACATCACAGACATATGTACACTCACTCTCCAACATCACAGACATATGCGCATTCACTCTTTCATGCATTCATTCACCAAGATCACAGACATATGTACACTCAGTCACCAAGATAATAGACATATGCGCACTCACACTTTCACACATTCATTCATCAAGATCACAGACATATGTGTACTCACTAGCCAATATCACAGACATATGTGTACTCACTCATTCATTCTCCAAGATTACAGACATATGCACACTTACTCATTCGTTCATTCACCAGAATTACAGAGATACTGTATATATACTCATTCACCAGGATCACAGATGTATGTATACCAACTCTCCAAGATCACAGACATATGCACACTCATTCATTCACCAGGATCACAGATATATGTACACTCAGTCGCCAAGATCACAGACATATGCACAATCACTCTTTCACCCATTCATTCACCAAACTCCCAGACATACAGTATGTACACTCAGTCGACAAGATCAAAGACAAATGCTCAATCACTCATTCATTTACCAAGATTGCAAATGTATGTACACTCAGTTGCCAAGATCACAGACATATGCACATTCACTCATTCATTCGCCAAGATCACAGACATAGGTACACTCAGTTGCTAAGACCACAGATATATGCACATTCACTCACTCATTCGCCAAGATCACAAACATAGGTACACTCAGTTGCCAAGACCACAGACATATGCACATTCACTCATTCATTCACCAAGATTGCAGACATAGGTACACTCAGTTGCTAAGACCACAGATATACACATTCACTCACTCATTCGCCAAGATCACAGACATAGGTACACTCAGTTGCCAAGATTGCAGACATATGCACATTCACTCGCTAGTTTATTCACCACAATCACAGACATCTCTGACTGGACAGTAAAAATGCAACAGTACACTGAGATCAACAATTTAGCTCCTTCTGACAGTCACCTAAATGTAAAATTACTTTGAATGAATGCGCTGCAAATGCGAAGCATTCATCAATAAGCAGTTAAATCATACAATGGCATACATTTAAATGCCGCACGTAGTTTGGCTATTACTTCGTTTCACCTACCTCAAAATAAGAAATGGGTGCATGCAAAGCATTTCCAGACAAAACTGTTTTTTTCTAACCATTCCCATTCTGCTACAAAAGTGATTTATTTGCTGCATGCATTTCTTGTGGACAGATTTTCCTGATTTGGTAATCTCTATCACTGGCTCAAGATGTAAGGGAAATCCTCCCCAACAGGGACACAGGCAGCAATAAAGATCTGATAGGGGTTCTAGCATATGCTTTAAAAAAAAAATTTTGGCTGGAGATTTGTATTAATTCTAGCTAGCTGTGTGTTACAGAAGCGACCATATTTCGCGCTCCATAAGACGCACCTGACCATAAGACGCACCTAGATTTTAGAGGAAAACAAGAAAAAAATATTCTGCAGACACAGTACAGGAGATGACCAGAGACTGCGGACATAGTACAGGAGATGACCAGAGACTGCGGACACAGTACAGGGGATGACCAGAGACTGCGGACATAGTACAGGAGATGACCGGAGACTGCGGACACAGTAAAGGAGATGACCAGAGACTGCGGGCACAGTACAGGAGATGACCAGAGACTGCGGACACAGTACAGGAGATGACCAGAGACTGCGGACACAGTACAGGAGATGACCATAGACTGCGGACACAGTACAGGAGATGACCATAGACTGCAGACACAGTACAGGAGATGACCAGAGACTGCAGACACAGTACAGGAGATGACCAGAGACTGTGGACACAGTACAGGAGATGACCAGAGACTGCGGACATAGTACAGGGAAAATACCAGGGACATAGTACAGATGACCAGAGACTGCGGACCTTTGAGGAGGGAGGGGGAGTGGGTACCTGAATTTGACAGGTACCCGCTCCAACTTCCGCAGAGTTGTCCTTCCCTCTTCTTCCCGCGCCCCGGCTTCTGTGACAGCTGGGTGCCCAATGCGCAAGTGCGAGAAGTGCTGCACTTTGTGATTGGCCCGGCGCCTTCTGGGACCTGTCATGTGTCCCAGAAGACACCGGACCATTCACAAAGCGCAGCGCTTCTCACGCATGCACAGTGGGCACCCGGCTGTCACAGAAGCCGGTGCGGGAAGACTACAGTGCTGGAGCGAGGAACAGGTAAGGTCCTGCAGGAGAGAAGAGCTGAGCGGCCGGCCCGATACTCTGACATGGTGGCGGCAGAAATACCGGACCGGCCGCTTTATATTCGCTCCATAAGATGCACTGACATTTCCCCCCCTTTTTTTGGGGGAAAAAAGTGCGTCTTATGGAGCGAAAAATACGGTACTTCCTAAGGGCTATCTATCTACACTTCAAGAGGTAATAAACCCCAAATCAAAAAATATAATATATTGCAGCTTATCAATCAATAGACATGGTAGCTGCATTAGTTTTCTTTTTTTCTAAGCTTTTTCCTTTTATTTTCACCTGGTGATTTGGGGTTTATTTACTAAAGCTGGTTCACTCAGAATCTGGTGCATCTGTGCATGGTAGCCAATCAGCTTCTAACCCCAGCTTGTTCATTTATGATTTAAGGCCGGCCATACACTGGTCAATTTCTGAACGATTTTTCGTTAGGAAAGCAACCTAAGAATAATCGACCGATTTTCGCTCTGTTAGTGGGGCATTGGCACCAGCCAATTTTCGTGGTTCCTCCCCATTTTGTGCATCGGGCATGTTGGAAAATTTGTGAAAAACGACTGATTTTCGAAATCATTGGTGGCACCATCGGATTACAGAATGAACAACATTTTATATTTGTAATCGGAAAATCATTCAGAAATAGACCCATGTATGGTTTGCTTAACAATAAAACCTGGAAGCTGATTGATTTCTTTGCAGAAGTGCATGAGATTCTGAGTGAACCAACTTTAATAAATAAATCCCCTTCTGTATAACCCTAGGTTCACACCCAAGTGCTTTCTGCAGTGTTTTGCAGAAACTCAGTACAGTCCATTTTACATGATTTCCTAAAGGACAGGTTCACATCTCTGCGTTTTCACCCGGTGTGTTTTTTTGGAAAAGGTCAGGGACTTTTTTGAATGCAAAACCTTGTGTTTTTGGTTCTATAGACTTCAATGGGAATGCTGCAGAAAAGCATGTATTATGTTTTTGCTGCATTTTTTTATGCATTTTACGTTGAAAATCTGCCTAGCAACAAGAAAAAAACGTGAAACGCATCAAAAACGCAAGTACAAAAATGCATCAAACGCAACCTGCATAGGTGTGAACCCAGCCTTAGAGTTCCCCCATCATCCTGGATGAAAGAGCACAGGGGGCACATTTGGGCAGCAGCATTGTAAGTTTGGGGGGAGGGAAGTGTTAGATGTGCTAGCAGATTTGAATACACTAACAAATTGAAGCCACATTCCAGCTAACATTATATAAAGAGTTACCTTAAACAGTTTTTCCCCTTTTTGGATAAAGGTTTTACATCGATAAATAAAACTGATCATTGCAAGCAACCCTGCTGGCGAAGTGCTTGTCTCATCCCTGTAACTGCTATATCTGCAGGACAGCTTGTTCGTTTGAAAAACAACAGGCTTACTGGTCAGATCTATGGAAAGAGAAGTAAAAAAGCCTAAAAAAGAAAATAGTCATCACATCTAAGAATTGTGAAGCTTCAATATAATAAATGTTTGCTTTTGGGTTTAATACTTCTTTAAGTACCCCTAGACTGAATGAACAGCATTTCTTGTAAAGTTGCTAGTAAAATGGCTATGTGCAGAATTGTTTTTAGCTCTCTTCAAGTCTTATTTTTTAACAAGTTGATGTTCTGTGGTCCCAAAATGCAAGAGTAATTTTAAATGTGCCTGAAATATTCATTGCTTGAAGGTTTTATATTTACATCTGAAGCTCAATATAACTGAACCAATATTGAAATGGCTGTAAAAATGATCTTCTCTTGAGATAAGTGAGGATTTTTATCTTTAGAAAGACCTTTTATTTTATTATCGCTGTGGGGATTTGCTGTCTGTTTATGAAGCCTCTAAAAGGAAAGGTTTCCTAATTATATTTGTTGCAGGGATTCTAATTAGTGCAGATGTAAAATTACTGAAAATTATAAGTGTTTGTATTGTCCTTAAAGGAAATGGGGGGAATTGAAGCTTTAAATTCTACAAGACAGCTTTTTGAAAGACCGGTAAAATGGCTTATCCTTAGGTACTTTGACATTTTACCATAAGTGGCTGAATAAGTAGCACTATTGAAGCTCTTCAAAACCAATGCACTTTGCTTGTTGATCAGGGTTGATAAGCTTCACTAGTTCTTTGGTAGACAGAGCATGGCCTTAGCTGATGGACAGCTGGTTTGGGACGTTGGGGCAGCTATAAGCCTTTCAAGCTCTCTCCCAGGGGCTCTGCTGACACCTCTGCTAAGGGACTTTTAAAGTAATGAATTAGTGCTTGTCAAGCCAATGAATAGATAGTGGAACAGGGTGCAATAAGGACACACTGGTACTTTGGAATGGTTGGAATAGGTTAACGACAGCATTGTGAGAATACAACATTCTGTAAAAAAAAAAGATAGTAGTAGATCAGTGTGGGTTATATAATGATTTTGTTTGTTTTTGCAGTTCTCAGAAGGAGATGGTTTTATTACCAATACTTTGTCTTGATACTATTGTTGCACTTGCCTAAATGGTGATTACACTGAAGACTTTGGTGATTAGTTAGCACACATTATAATTCTTTGTGTGCTTTAAACCTCAACTTCAAGCACAAAGCTAAATGCACAGATATAGGGGTTGATTTACTAAAGGCAAATAGACTGTGCACTTTGCAAGAGCAATTGCTCCAGAGCTTAGTAAATGAGCAGAAGCTCTGCTGACTTCCATCATCCAATCATGTGCAAGCAAAAGTGCTTTTATTCAATTTTCCTTGATTGGGTATTACTTGTAAAGTGAATCTTTATGTCATTTACAAAGCTCTGGAGCAATTGCACTTGCAGAGTGCAACTGCAGCTTGTATGGTGCACAGTCTATTTGCCTATAGTAAATCAACCCCATAATGTATTATATGTTGGCTGTTTTACCTGCCAAAGGATTTGTAGCTCTTTCCATCCAGTTCTGAAATATACATAGCTCTGCCACACAGCAGAGTCTGCCAGGGCAGTATTCCTGATTTTTATTCTGAGCTGTGGTTAAAGTGGTTGTAAAGGCAGAAGGGTTTTTAATGCATGAAGGTAAAAAACCTTCTGTGTGCTGCTCCCCCCATAGCCCCCCTAAAACTCACCTGAGCTCCCTCTCGATCCAGGGGTGTTCACAAGAGCTGTCCCAGGACTCCACCTCCTCATTGGCTCAAACAACAGCGGGAGCCATTGAGAAGGTGAGGATAGAGCAGGGGGGTGGGGCCAAGGCATTGGCTCTATGTGTCTTATGGATGCACAGAGCTGGGCTCGAGAGTGAGCACACACCAGTGCCCCCATAGCAAGCTGCTTGGGGGCACTGGTAAAGGGGGAGGAGGCAGGAGACCCGAAAAGAAAAGGATCTGGGCTGCTCTGTGCAAAATCACTGCAGAGAGCAAGTGACTATAACATTTTTTTTTATATAGCCAAACCTTTAATACCACTTTAAGTAAAGCAACCCATAGATTACGCTATTTTCTTTCCTTCTTCTTAGGGTTGAAAGGAAAGAAAATCACATCAATACAGTCAGTGTAGATGGGGAAATGCCCCCTGCAGCGCTGTTGTGTTTGGCCAGTGGTGGCCTTGCCTGTCAGCAGAACAAGAACACAATGATCACTGCTGACGGCTATATCCGCCAGCAGTGGTCATATGAAAAAATATGACAGGCTGTTTGCATTGAAGTTGAACGATGGCTCATTTTCAGTACAACCAGCCTGCCCAAGGATGAACCGAGATTTGATCCATCTATAACTGCACATGCAAATCTGACACATTTAGGAGTGTGGGATACCTGCAGCAGCCAGAGGTCAGCAATTTGTTGCAGTTTTAACACACAGGCAACTGGAAAGGTATTTAACTTCTTTTACATGTAGGCTTTGCTCCCGGTATTGACAGCATCACTTCAAAGTTTTTTAGGTGAACCTGCCCTTTGTCTATACTTGAAAGAGTAACAATTCTTCTTTATAGGAGGCGCTGTAAAATATCTGCAGTAGCCACCCCCCGAGCAGGAACCTTAAGAAATACCCAATATACAGGATGGGGCACTCTCTCTTCCTTCCCTTAATACAGTGCAGATTCCTTGATTGTAGATAGGCTCTAGAGTTACCACATGGGAGTGGGGAGAAGCTCCTGAAGTCCTGTGTAAGCCAAACATGCCCAGGAATTTTGGGTGCTCAATTACAGCCAGTGAGCCAATGAGGAGAGATCAGAGGGTGAGTCAGAGCCGTGGAGGGGCCGATCCGTGGCTCTTTGTGTCTTATTGATACATATAGCCATGCTTGAGAGTGAGCACGCACTAGTGCCCCCATAGCAAGCGGCTTGCTATTGAGGGCGCTGGTCAAGGGGAGGAGCCAGGAGCACCATTCTAGTGTTGGTAGCAGCTTGTAGTAGATTATGGCAGTGGGTGAGTACAGGGAAGGGAAGTGCACATACCTTTTGGTGCCTCGTAAAAAGCAAAGCTGTAACTTTGTAGGAAAGTATTTGGCTGGCATCTCTATGCTTGCTGAATCTGATGCTCTTTGCTCATGTGTTTTAGGAATGATTGTGCATGTTATGAACGAGACCATGAAATAAGGTCAAAGCAACTCAGGACTTACCGAAGCAACTCAGCAAAAAGAAACACCAGCAATCATACAGATATTCCTATACATAGGCTCAGATTTCCTGCCAATTCCTTTGTCGTCCCAGTCATTTGCCTTTTTGGCACAAATTCTCTGTGCTTCCTCTTGCCATTGCTGTTGCTAAGTGACTGATCAGAAAAGTGGCATAGGGAAATAAGAAAAAAAAATGTAATTTCTGAATCCTATCCACTCTATGATTAGCATACTTCCTGAAGATTTCATATGATACATCAAAGCAATCTTAAAGCCCAACTCAGGCCACAATCATTTTGAGAGCCTTAGTGGGCTTAGTAAAGTTATGGGAATGCAAGACCCACTTGGAGCAAACAAAGGCCGGTAAGCACAGGTCCTAAATCTATCAAGAGGGGCATCTGTTCTTGTGACAACTGCAAAACCAGTTTACCTCACTTTGTATTGATTTCCTTTAATTTCCTGTTGTGTCTCCAGGAGAGAAATCTCCCTGATTTTCACCAAAAACCAGGATATTGGAACAAATGTTTTCAGTGATTGTAAAAATGCAACGTAGATAGCTGGTGTTTGCTACTGGCTTACCAGATTTCTGCTTTCTGTACATGTTATTTTATAGGTTCTTCTGTTACTTCCAACAGACCAAAAAACTTTGTTTTCCACTGACTAATGAACTATGCAAATGTAATGTAAAGCACATAAAGCTCTTGTAGAATTATCATGTTGGATAGAAATAACAACCATCATCAAGCTTTTCTGATTCTTGTAGCCAGCTGGTATGTACCATCTTCAGTAACGGTCATACATTTCTTATATGGAGAGAAGCCCAATTAAAACCCAGCAATAAATACAGGGATCTCTAGGGTACTGTATATCTTGTGTTGTAATGAAAGATCTAGTAAATGAGCTGGAATGCATGTAAAAGAGCCTTAAATGCAACATAAAAAGCAGAGCTGTAGGCCCTGTGATGTTTATCTGCTGACAACATGTACTTTTACCTGGGAGGCATAAGTATGTTTATAAGACAACATGATTAATGCTATGACACCTGCTGTTACATTTCACTGATGAATGGGATCCTCTTGATTTTCATTAACTTCACTCAACTCTTTTTGATGATAACAACTGTCAGTTTCAGGAAAATGTAAACCTAAAACACCCCATAAAAGTGCGTATGGTATTTCTGGAAATACTGAGCTGGTTAGTGTCAGCGGAAGAAATGAAGATTACAGTGCATGCACTGCCAGTATTGTTTGAAGTAATTAAACATTTTAAATGTGAAACATAAAGTAAAGCATATGTTATTGTAAAGTGTAAATAAGAAAATTGGTGATATTTAGGTCTTCTAGTAAAACTACATATGATACTTAAAGCGGAGCTCCACACAAAAGGGGAAGTTCCACTGTAAGGCCTCCTCCACTGCCGCTCCTGTTAATGAAATGGTACTTTTGGGGAGGGGGGGCAGGTATCTGATTTTAACAGGAACCCGCTCCCACTTCTACTCTGACCGCTTAGGTAATCGTAGCGGAAGTTCTCCCCCTTCGCAGTTCTCTGGGACACATCCCAGAAGACTTTGGGACCATTCACGCGACCATTCATTACAACTTGAAGCCCACAGGTAAGTTGCTGGGGGATGAGCTGATGGAGAAAATAAAGTGCAGTTTTTAGAGGAGGTAGAATAGGCTGAAGACGTGTTTTCAGGGATCGTCTAAAAGTAGACAGAGTAGGAGACAGTCGTACAGAGTTCTGTAGGGAAGTCTGTAGGATGGGACAGGCTCGGTAGAAGTCCTGGAGGCGAGCATGGGAGGAGATGACAAGGGGACTAGAGAACAGGAGGTCTTGGGAGGAATGAAAAGAACAATTAAGTTGGTATTTTGAGAATAGGTTAGTGATACAGCCAGGGGGCCGAGTTGTTGTTGTTAGTATTCTGAATTTAATTCGGTGGGTGAGCAGAAGCCAGTGGAGGCATTGGCAGAGAGGAAACGATAGAAAACAAACAGCTTTTATTGCCAAAGTTTAGTTGAATAAGCTGACATTAGTAGCTGATTGGCTACAGAGCACAGCTCAACCAGATTCTGAGTGCACCAGTTTTAGTTAATTTCCCCCAAAGTGAGGAAACATATTTCAATTAGCCAACAAAATTAAATATAGTTGTTTCTAAGGCTTACCAACTATACCAAAACATTTTTGGCTGGAGATCCTTTGATTTAGTGCTAGACAAAAGGAAATGGTGACACCGCTTCACTTCTTTGGTTTCCAGCTATGTCATACAACTATCAAAGCAAAAATTAAAATGAAAACATGCTATTGGAAGCACCATGCTGCTTCCTTACTTGTAGAGCTTTCTTTGGACTGTAGAAAACATCATTCAAGAGCCAGCAGAAAAAAAGAAGGGTGTATGTTACTTAAAGTGTTTGTAAACCCTTACATATACCCAGTGAAGTGACTGGCCTCAGGTGATACACAGAGATTAAACAAATCCTCTTACACAGGTTGTACCTGTTTATCTGCAGTCTTCTCTGCTCTACATCTGTTCAAAGTGCTGAATTCATAAAGCTTGTCTGAGAGTTCAGAAAAAAGGGGCCAGAGAGCTGAAGTTACACACTGCTGTGTTCAGTGAGGAGAACTCTGAGAGCTAATTAAAGGGAAGACACCCACCCCTCTTCACACAGCTCACAGGAACAGACCTGAGGCTGTCACTCTGCTAGAGATCCCTCCCCGTCACCATTTTCTCATGATGTCAGGAAAACTTGTCACAAGTGAATCCTGCTGAGAGCAGAGGAATGACACTTAGTGCTCCTAACTGAGACAAGTACACACTATAGAGGGATGTGCTTTGTTCATGTTTCAGGTCTGAGGTTAACAACCACTTGAAACTACAAAAAGTTCTGTGATTATCCTTATAAGCCCCTGCTTTGCACCCCTTCTCTTTTACACTTGTGGATGCTTTTACCTATAAGACTCAGAACCATCTAGATAAATAAAAATATGTTGAACATTTCAACTCCTGCCGACATTGACTTTTTAATATTGTGAGGAATTCTTTAGGGAACAGATTTACCAAGGCTGGATTCACATAGGTGTCCATTTATGACACAGAGAACAGCTGCGATTCAGAGGATCGCAGCTATTCTCTGGTCATTCACAGTATATGACACTCAGGAGATCAGCGGAGAATATGTTCAGCCCTTTACTGGAGATCTGTGTTCTCCCTCCAGATTCTCCAGCCCAGAAGTTGGAGAATCGGAGGGACCGCAAACTAAGCAGAGATAATTTACCTCTGTTTAGTAAACTGATCTTTTACTGTAATCTCGTGAGATTATAGTAAAATCAGCCATTTTCCAGCGTTTGTAGACTGTTCTCCAGCATTTGTAGATCGTTCTCCCTTCGTTCGGAGAACTGATCTACACCGCTTCATAAACGGCATTCACAGGAGAACTGTATTCTCCGAGAATGCCGGAGAACTGAGCAGCGATCTATTACTCCTGGTTCATAAACGGACACCATAGACATCAAAAGGAGGTGTTTGAAAGGAAGGCAGTTTAATCCAAACATATAGGGCCAAAGTTGTAAATTGACCTAAAAAGCTCAGTTCAAGTATGTGGTCAGGGGAGCAATATAGTCTGCCACAATTGCCTGAATGTTGGTCCTGAAGTTAATTATGTTACACAGCCCTGTCATTGAGACTCCCAACAGTATGAACAGAATGATTTGAAAGCCATTAGAATGATGCTCTTCTGTTCCAATGTCTGTCTCTGATATGGAGGACTTTTTGAAGTATTAGGGTCCATGCACACTGGCTTAAAAAATGCAGATGTTTAGTGTTTTTTGTACTAGTGTTTAGGCATCTTTAGCATTTTTTTTCTGCCAGAAAACTGCTCTAAAAAAACCCAAATAGAAGAGTTTTTTCTGCCTATAAACACTGAGCTTAAAATATACTTTTAAACATCCTAATGTGCATGGACACATAGGATAACATTGAGCTTCCTGTAGAAGCAGTGTTTTTTAAGTTCAATGTGCATGGACCCTTAGAGGTTTTTACAATTTGAGCTAAGTTTAGCTTCTTGGGTTTAGATGCTTTGATTTGGTAGTGTAATATGTTACGAATGACCTTAATGGAGCTAGGCTATTATAGATTTTTTCAGCATCTTTCCCAGCTAATAAAATTTGTGCTCTATTAGTCGTGGAAGCAATTCTACATGTGTGTTGTCAGTTTAGAGTAAGCAGTTGGGCTCCTTTTATGTATAAACAGTTAGCAAACTGAGAAATGTTGCCTTGTTAATTAACCCTGTAATCAAACCTTTTAGGCATTTTGGAGTTACAGTACCACCTGGGATATTTAACTGAACTGATGCCTTAAGAGTCACATAAGTGAAGGTAAATTGGAATATATTAAAATGCAAAGTCCCCTCCCTGGAGATACAGATTAATGAGAGGACCTTCACGTTTGATCTGTTTGGGGACTGGAGATGCTTAGATGGAATACACATTGGGTAGAGCAGAAAGAACTTCTTTAGATTGGAAGCAAAAAAAGAAACAGATGGCAATTACTTACATCAACAAAAAGCAATAGATCTGCATTGATGTAAATCTTGAAATCAATTTTTAATTTGATGAATATCATCATATTACACCTACCTCTTCAAATGCATATATGAAAGGAATTTGAGATTTAAAAAGACTTCAAAAGATGAGCCTTTTCCGGTTACGCATTTAATGCGCTCTAATCACTTTGAGGAAAAAAAAAACAGGGCATGGGTTATAACAATTTGCAAGTGTTTGAAAATATTATGTATGTTTAATTACATATATCTATATCAAGATCTAATTAAATGAAGTATCTGTGTATTTATTAGGGGAGCCACAATTTTGTCCTGGACCCCATATCACTATCAGCTCTTCAAGCCTTTAGTTGAGAGAGAAGAATTCAGACATTTATTTAGCTTGTCTGATTTACTAATGTGTATGTATTTACAGCAGTGCACTGATGCTCTATGAGCAAGTAAATTCTTTTCTCGTGGAATCTTTTATTCCTCAACAATGCACACAGGCATCAAATATTTGTAGAATTTATTAAACAAGGGTTATTTTGCATTCCAGAGTTTAAACATACACCAGCTAAGTACTAAGGTTTTCAGGTCTATCAAAGCGCTGATAGCATTTTAGATACGTATACCATATAGGAATAAAACCGCTACAAGTGTGCATGGCTATTCTTTAAAAAGCATTAGAGAACAGGTGGGTTTGAACTACACATGCACTGATTTTTGTGTGTGTGATTACAAGGTCAAGAGCTAGTCAGCGTATGAGATTCTATAAGCTAGCACTTGGAATATTCGTACATGTGCCGGCATTTGCATATGACTGTATAGCATACGTTTTTTTCCTATAGGCATTTTAGCTGGTGTTTGTGTGTTTCATTTCATTGAACATTTGGCATGTGCATTCTACGGTGCACCCCATAGGAATTGGGAGCAGAAAGACAAGAATTGTTTTAATATTACATAGCAAACAAAGCTTGCATGCATTAAACATCAGTGCATGATCTAGATAGGTTTATGAATCAAAATTGCACATGTCAGTGAATGGACACACATGTGGGTCCATGATTCTACAGTACCCTATGCATTTTATCTCTGTTCATGTTTATTTTATCTTGGAAATTGGCCTTACCAAGTACTAAGAGGAGTTTTTTTTCAGCTGGTTGCTCTTACTAAAGTGCTCTACATAGCAACTTCCCACTTTATGACAGGATATTCCCAGTCATGCTCACTTTCCCTCTTCATCAGCTGTTCAGGCCCGAATACCCGTAGTCTCTTCAATTCAGGAACTCCCTCTCTCAATCCTGCCAGAACACAAGCTATATGCCTAGACCTTGCTTCCCCACAAATGCAGGTGCATTCCATTGCTTCATCTCCAACACATAAGCCACAATGTCCATTGCTCTGGCACGAGTTGGTGACTATGTGTATACCGAATAATTCAGTATATAATACACTGGTTATATAATGGGTTTTGAATTCTACTAAGCTGTTTTTTATTGAAATATTGTCACCCTGATTCAAATAAAGTTTTAAGAAAGGAATTAGTAACGTGCAGATGCAAAAGAAATAGACCTATACTTTAAAAGTGAAGATTTACTATTTTTTTTGGAATATATAGAATTTTATTTTTGCCTAAAAACTGATTTGAAAAGTCTACATTTTTCATTTAATTCCTCCAAAAAAAGCAATGCACTTACTGATGTGTGAGAGTACCTAGGCACTCATGTTCTGAAGCCTAATAGCGGTGTATCTTCAGAATGAGATCGTCTAAGGTCATTCTCATGAGATTTGAAGTGTTATTGGTGGTAATACTAATGTGTAGATCAATATTCTCATGCGAGCTTGCTGGAGAGAAACCATCTATTTTTTACCCACCTCAGCTGCTGCTTCTTTATTTTCTTACCATCAACTGTCATCAGTGGGGTGGGTCTAATATGAGGAAGTAAAGTCCTGCTCCTGTACCAAGATGGCCACCTACACAGAGACATCGTGCAAAACAAGGCATGGTATAGCAGCAAGGGGGAAATGACCAGCCACAGGGATCCTACAGGCAAAACTAGTGATTAGTCAGCTTGGCCTTTTGGGCATGTGATCCAACATGCAAGGACTATAATTTGGGCTAAGTTACAGGGTTAATTAACAATCCACAGCCTCACACCACATGGCCAGCAATTGAGCTTTATGAGATGTCTGTTTGACATCTCAATAAAGTTCATTAAAAAAGTGTGATGCGCTAATATCTGCGCATCATCACTGCACTCATCTCGACTGCACACCAGCTGTACAATGCAACAGCTGGTGTGAACGAGCCCTTATAGAACGTGTCATTAATAATTGATCTCAATATGGCAGTTCATTGGACAGCATGGGGACTGTTTTAAATGTTTTCACACCAAATTCAAATAACTTTCATCAAAGATTCATACATTTTTATTGGCTTTAATTGGAAAAATGTGGGAATCTTGGGTGAAAGTTGTATGAATTGTGTGTGAAATTTTTTTTATAAACAGATTGCGTGTGTGTCTATCCCTTCTATTTTTACATTTTATGTTATACATAAAATGAAAAGCATTATTCGGAAAAAAACATATTAGGTGGAACAGGAGTGAAATATATTAATAGTCATGTTACATTTTCTTAATTATCCTAAATATAAATGTGAATATGAAATTGGAAGTAAAGTAAAATTGGTGTTAAAGTGTAATTAAACACAGACTATGAAAAGCTGTCATTGGTGGCTAAGCGGTTAACACTTCCACCTTGCAGCCATGGGGTTGTTGGTTCAAATCCCAAACACAGTACTACCTACCTGGAGTTTGTATGTTCTGCCTATGTAGGTCCCCCCCACACTCCAAAGACATACTAGTAGGTAAATTGGCCCTAGTATGTGAGTTGGGTGCCTTAGACTGTAAGCTCCTTGAAGCCAAAGACTGATGTGAATATATATGTAAAGTGCTGTGCAAATTGCCAGCGCTATATACAAGTAAGTACCTGTCATAAATAAAGTACATGATATATAACAGAGTGTGTATACTCACAAAGCCACTAAAGTGTTTGTTTTGTGTAGAGGGAAGTATACTGTGTTGATCCTGTTGTGCTCTTTCCCTCCCTCCTTGTCTGTGTCCCCAGTACAGCCTGAGAGCTGTGTAGACCAGCGGTTGCCACATCTACTGAGCATGCTCCTTTTTTCAGTTCCCCTCTACACTTTTTATTTCCTGCTTTTTCTTATCTTTGCAGCCTGATATAGAGTCACATATGTGGGCATATACACAGCTGTAAATGACACTCCTCTCTTTCCCTTCTCCTGCTTGTCTTCCTATTGCTAAACACTATGATGGTGGCATACAGTATGCTGATTGATTTCATTCACTAAGAAACTCACAAAAAAGCTTAGCTTTATTATAAATCAGTATTAAGCATATCAAATGCAAAACAATACACATTTGAAGTTCAATAAAGATTTATAGGGAGCCGTAAAACATTTTTAAAAATATTTATCATTTAATTGGAATTGCTGTTCTGAAACGTTTTTGGTTTTTTTTGTCACGTGAATGCCACAGTCCCAGTCAGGGATGGCCAGACACAGGCTTATAGTGCAGACATGCTCTGCTGATGTAGAGAGCATACATCAGCAGAGTATTAGAAGCCCCTCCATAAGATCTTTCCTTGCAGATGCTAAATAACAGGGAAAGATTATGTGACAGCACACGTATAAGGTACTTAGAGGGTTTTTTTTTAATAAAAGACAGTGGCATGATATATGATGCATGTGAATGAATTATGGCAATTAACACTTTTCTGTTTAGTATCTCTTTAATTTTGAAGAGCAGGTAAAAAAGGACATGAACTATGGGTCATATGATCACCATATACCTCAAAACACAGTCTGTTCTTAGTTAAAGTGTGTTTGTATAAGTGTCTATATTATTATGATCATATTATCATAATTATCACAACTGAACAGAGTGAATTCTTTCTTGAGTTGCTGGGTCAGAGTTTAATGGGTTAGCATGTCTTGTGTGTAAATTGCACTTTACCCATGACTGGTATGCACGGAAAGCCAAACATGGCCTGGATCTGATCTTTGTACATGGACCTGGTGGCTGATATGTGCTGCAGTGCTTTGAAAGCAAATGAAATAGATCACTGAGCCTTCCTAATGCAGCAGCAGACTAGCTGTGGGGGTGGAAAGGTCTGTACTGTGATACAGCTAATGTCTAATACAGCATAGTGTGGAATACACTTACATCAGCAATGATGTTATCTGTTTTTACAATGATGCAATTGGCTTCTCTAATTCTCACACATTTGCTTCTCCACCGAGAAGCTTAATGAGTTATTGATAGGGTTGTAGTTGAAAATAAGCGTCTGAATCAAGTTATTATAAGATCTTCTCTTTCTAAAAGTGAAACAGGATCCTAAATCTGATTAGTGCTCAACACATGTTCACGGGCAACCAGTCTTCATGGTTTAGCCATAAAATGACTTCATTTTTTTCATTTATATCCCATAAGATGTGTTTAATAAACCTAGTTCTCACCATAAAACAGTATGGCTGATTACCCAGTTAATCCTATATTAATCTTTGAAGGTTAGACATTGAATATTATCAATTATACTACAGTCCACTCCATGCTACCAAAGCCAGTGACTAAAGTGTGTATATGCATGGCTTTTGTTAGCTTCTTGAAGACTTGTTGTTCGTGTTCTACAATAAGAATCTATATACCTGAAGCAGAAGAGTAAAGTATCTCTAAAGCCGAATTAAAAAAACACCATGTTTTGATAGACTAGGGAAACTACCAGGTCACTATCATCAACCTGCCCTGTAGACTCAACCGTTCAATGTGAAAGAATTCTGCTCTAAGACAGTTGTCATGGAAGCAAGTGGCCCCACTGGATGATTTCCCTGTATTCCTACTCCAATGGCAACTCAACATTTTGGATTCACCCTCAATTCATTCTCTACAACTAGTGATCAGTTAGAGAAAGTGAATCTCCTTAAAGGTGACACAGACAGTAATACAAACTTGACAGTGGTTCTTAAGTCTCACCACACTATCCAGATGTAAAACAAAAGCTTTAGCCTTTAGGTATATGTAAGGATGTTGTAATCAGGCCTCAGGCTGTAATATATGCAGGCATATGATAGATGTGATCTATTTAACCATTAGCAATTTATTTTTGGTCAATCCAAATGCATTGCTGCTGCCACCATGCCCTTTAAGTGATGGAGGCAGGCTTCCTCTGTGATCACTGTGATTGGCTACAATGTTATAGACACCTTCTAATACAACAATACAATATAACTGCTTTTGCTTAGTTTCAGAAATGATCTTTCTTACCTTTTTTACAAGGTCAAAGCTCTGTCATGTGACTATGCATCTCTTCTTCCTGATACTGGGGCAAGATGCATTCTGTGCTTGAGCAGGCAGCGTGTTAAAGAGCCAGGCTGTGATTTTGAGGGGATGCTTGGCATAGGCAGGCTGTGATTGGTCAGGGATGTGAAAGCTGAGCAAACTACCCAATGCAGGCATTCAGTGTGTCTGCACAGAGTCCTGTACCTCCGAATGGCCAACCAAAGCATGAAAACTGAACATGCCAGCACATATCAGCTTCTGCGCTTTGTATGGTCAGTTTAGAACAAAGAAGAAGGGTGACTGGCATTATCATCCAGGTACTTCAGATGAAAGAAGCACTTGAAAATAATAGACCGAGATTTATAACATACATGTATGTGAACACACCCATAGAAAAAATAAATATAACAAAGCATACACCTACATACAAGTAGGGAGAAGCTTAAACCTATGTAGGCTTTGTCCTTGTTTTTTAACTTTCTTCCTGTCTGGTAAAATGCCATCCATACTACAGAAAGTGAAGGGAAATCTCTCTAATAGAGCTCCGTATAAAACTCAACAGAGGTTCTAACCTTTCTTCTTTCTATCTGAAAAGTAAGTTTTGGGTATATTCACTTTAAAAGTAGATGGGGCCTTAAGACAATGTCTTTTCTGCTTCCATCCTTTGGTGTCACCCTTAGTCGTCTTGTCTGTAAGACAGGCTATTCTTATAATAATAATTAAAATAATAATATTAATACAAATAGTAATAATTTCTGTTTAACTTATACAAAATATGTCATTAATGTGAAATACTTCTTTAATTTGCACAGTCTCAAAGTTCCTTGTTGAAAGATTGATAATTTATCAGCTTTGGCCTCCATTGTAGTTAAGTGTTCCACCTCAAGTGTTTTTGGCAATGTGCCCAGTGTTGTGCCCACTGTCCCTCTTGCCATGTTTCTGGCTACTTGCCCAGCATAATGTAACAAAATTATGTTTCCGCTGGTAATACTGCCTTTGTATTCATTTTTTGGTCACAATGGCTCCTGACTGTTGCTCAGTCTAAAAGCTAGAACAGAATCATTCACCGAAGAACTTGGATTATGTCCTAAACAGTATGCACACATGAATAAAAGACTGGTGAGATACTGCAGATGATGTAGTCATTTAATCCTCATATAAATATAATTTTCATTATTGCTGCTTGTAATAGAGTAAGATAACTTGCTCAGGTTAGCTCTTTAGACATTAGGAACCTGGTCATGCAAACTTACAGAGTGGATTTACCATAAGTGTTTGTGTACTTGACATCAAACACTGAATAACTTTCCCATGTGATGATTTGTCAAAGATTATACTGAAGTATCTAGGAATATTAAAACACATGGGATTCCTTTTTAAAAACTAGTACAAAGAAAACTGAAGGTGATCAACCAATGAGATTTCACTTGTCCAAGAACTCTAGGTAAAGCACTCGTTGGCGTGTTGCTGATTTTCAATGCATTGTTTGGAAGAAAGAATTATGCAGCATATCGATTTTGGCCTGTAGCAGGAAATGACTCAAGCGATGTACTGCTTCTGTAAGTTCCAGACAGCATGGTAATCAGTAGTCACAATGCACTTTGATTGAAAGTGACCGTGCGAGATTAGAAATATTGGTGTTTTATTTTCTAACTTGTTTTTTAATATTGCAATCCTGTCTTTACTGGCTATTGAGGCACAGACCTGGGACAAGAAAGCAGGACAGAAGATCAAACTTTGTATGCTTATTCTAGGTCATTGACTCAATAGGTACTAAAGCCCAGAACATTTTTACAACCCTCAAGCCTGCAGCCAAAAAATATAGAGGCTCTTATATTTCTCTCACCCTAGGCTCACTTTTGTACTTGCTGCATCCCCAATATGGGCAATATTCATTGTACTGCCACTGCAGCAGCTAACATAAAATATGTCTACACCTTCCCTCTCCATCCCCAAAATATGAGGAATGTGCTCATTTTGTTCAGGGGATGGAATAACACAGAGTAAGGCCCCTTTCACATGGGCGGTTGTTCTGCTGCTTGTAAATGCATGTTTTTTTTATGTTGAAATTTCAACACTCCTGGCACAGAGATCACTTGTGTTTGTACATTGCATTTATCTGCGGTTACGTGTGTTTACATGCAGCTGCGTTTAGCTGCTGTAGTAAATTTTTGCCTTTTCCTTAGCAACTGTTTACTTATTTTTCCTTTGTACTGTGATTAACTGAGTTTATGTACATATAGCTGCAGTACATTGCTCCTGGATGCTGTCAACTTTTTTTTTCCTGAACGCATAAAACCGTATGTTATGAAAACGTTGCTAAATGCGGTGTGTGAATGGATCCATGATGTAGTGTAGTTGGGGTGGGCACTGTTCCACATAGATTGCTGAGCCATGCCTTCCCTAGTAATGGTTTCTCTCCCTGCTAACCATGTGGTTCCTGCGTGTAGCGATGCTGTTTTGTTGGGTTGGGTCCAGCTCCCCTTCTCTTACTGTGCTGTGCCTTCCTTAATAATGATTACTATCTTTGCTCACCATGTGATCCCTGTGTCCAGCAATGCTGTGTGGTTGGGGAGAGCACTGCTCCTCTTTTCTTTCTATGCTATGCCTTACATAGTAATTATTTCTTTCTCTGCTCACCATGTGGTTCCTGTGTCCATTTATGCTGTGTTTTTGGGTTGGGCACAGCTCCACTTCCTTTGCAGTGCTGTGCCTTCCATTGTAATTGTTTCTTTCTCTGCTCTCCATGTGGTTCCTGTGTCCATTGATGCTGTGTTGTTGGGTTGGGCACAGCTCCCCTTCCCTTGCTATGCTCTGCCTTCCATAGTAATGGTTTCTCTCTCTGCTCACTATGTGATTCCTGTGCCCAATGTACTGTGTTGTTGGGTTGGGTACAACTCTCCTTCATTTGCTATGCTTTGCCTACCCTAGTAATGGTTACTATCTCAGCTCCCCATGTGGTCCATGAATCCAATGATGCTGTGTGGGTATTGCTGCCCTCCTTTTGCTGTGCTTTGCTTTCCCCTGGTAATGGTTACTATCTCAGTTAATAATGACAGAATTATGCAGATTGGGGCTCAGCCTTTACTGTGCGATTTGTACAGATTTATCACATGCTCTAATTACCTGCCTACTCTCCATGAAACTAACAGCAGGACTTTAAACACCTTAATTAGCTACTTTATGCTATGTAGATGTAGGGCTGTTTTCTGATGAATAATAATGCCAATGGATTTAAAGACAAACGGGTTAAAGACAAATGCCAACAATTGCTCTGTCCCATACTGTGATAAAGATTTTACTATTCTTGCTTGCCCTACATAATCCCAAACTTACAAAGACTATGGGGATGTCAAGTCAATAAGCCATGAAAATTACTTCATCGTGCAGTTGAAAACTTTAGCAGATTTAAATGTGTTCCTTTTTTACTTCAAGTCATTAACCTCCTTTTTACAAGGAACATACATTAAAGCTGACTAGAGCTTTATTTTAGTGACGCCCTGTGTTAAGGACAGAAGAGGTTCAACGTACGAACACTTTAGTGCAGTTGGCTTTAATTAGACTTATCAGTTTCTTGGTTTTTATTCACAGTTATAATCAATTTAAATTACAGCTGTTGTTTAAAAATTAGCGACAGAGAATGAAGGATTATAGGTACCCACCACTAGCGTTTGAAAGCACTCACTTAAAGGCACACTTTCAGTAATTAAAAAAAAAAAGTTATCACACCATTATGATGACCACTAAATGCTTATAGCATTTTTAGATTCCACTAAAAATCTTTGATCTATCAGTGTCCCCTTGCGATATACAGTAACTGTTCATATATTGCAGCTTACAAGTTCACATATATGGTGACTGTATTGCTCTTCTTTTTTCAGGCTAAATACATTTTATGCAACCACTAAAAAAAAATTATTATCTTACCAAATTTCCAGTTTCCAGTAACTTCCTGTGCACTCAGCTGTCCTATGGGGGAATGGAGAAAGGGAGAGGAATGTGGGTAAACTAAGGGATCTTGTCGAATCCATTCACTGAATGTTTAGTTTTCTGTGAGAAGAATACAAGGCATTTTGTTAATGGACGAGGGGAGAGGAAAAGGGGTGTGAGTGACTCAATCCTTCATTGTATCCTAACCAGAACTATCAATCTCTGTACCTGATGCTCATGGCTGGCAACAATATCTGGTATGGATACAACTAGTATTTTTAGCATCCCCAGCCACCATCGAAACCTAGTTTACAAGTATTAGAGGTAACTTTTCTGGGCCAAGCAAGAAAAAGGCATCCTTCACACCATATGTGCAACAAAACTGGTGGAACAAACACAGATTTGACCTTCTCAGAGTATTTTGGGCTTGTTAATACTGTGCAGAGATGTGCATTTTTCTAATGTACAATTGTTTTCTAGGGGCCCTGTTCACATCATAACGCGGGTGCCATGTGAGTTTTTCCTTGGTAAACAAAAATATGCAACACAAAAAGTCTTTGCAAGGGCACAAAGAAAACTAGTGTTTTCTATGTGCCCTGTTTACACCACAACGTTGTTTTTGTGTTTTTTTTCTTGCTGCACAGAAAACTGTGTTGCATATTTCTGCACAGAAAAAATCCACACATGATTGTAAGGTGACCAGGGTATACAGAGAACAATTTTTTTGTTTATTCCATTGGAGACACAGGTGTACAAAAAAGCTAATCTATGCACATAGTGGGAATGAGGCCTAAAAAAGTAATTTTTTGCTGGAATTCCGCCTTATTTTTTTTTTTTTGGTTTTGAGTTTAGATATGGTTTATTTCTGAAGACCAAGGACTTCAGTTCTCTGACAACGAGAATTGCTTTTCTAGTAAGTCTAAGCAGAAACCTTTTAAACTCTGAATCACGTTTGTGCCCTGTCTAAATACCTGCGACAGACAACATCCCTCTGTATAATGACACACCATCAAAGCTGCAGATAATAGAGATTTGCACATATTATATGCGTCAAACTCCACTGCTTTGGCGTTTATTATACGAATGTTAAAACATGAAAACAAAGAGGGCACAAATGCCTGGCGCATTACCTTAAAACAATTTATAGAAAATAAAAGACAAAGGTTTTACTCATGAACCAAGTAGGTAATTGGCATGTGGTTGCATAAGCACTCAATGTAGACCGCTCTTCACCTCCAACTGAAGACAAGATGGTGTTAGCAGCTGACGCGTTTCGGGGGCCCTGTCCTCTTCCTCAGAGCAAGGCTCACACATTGTGTGTTTATGCAACCACATGCTAATTACCTACTTGGTTTGTGAGTAAAACCTTTGTCCTTTATTTTCTGTAAATTGTTTTAAGGTAATGCTGTAGGCATTGGCGCCATGTTTGTTTTCATATTTTTGTGCAGTGTTGGATTTCCCTGGTCTGAAGAGAGCTGCACTGCCATTTCTTTCTAGTCCTGGTTGTGAAAAGTTCATTGAATCACACCGAGAGCGATGGTATCCATTTCTGAGCGCTAAGTGTCAAGTTTGACAATATTTGTACTTGATATGAATGTTACATGTACAAGTGAAAATAGTGACGCATTCCACTCAGTACGTGATCAAGTGCTGTGATAATCAATACATCTCAGAACATGCAATTATAACACATGTAACCATTAACACATATAACTTTATAAACATACAGTATATCTTGTGGATATAATGTGAATCTTCTCAAAAAAGCTGCACATTCAATACAAAGTCCCAATAGATAACACGTGAATCAAACCGGAACTTCCATGCAACAAATGATAAACACCATTAAAGACAGTGAATCAGCAATCTGGTGATGCCATCCACACATGCCACCCAGGTGCACTTATGGATGTGCCCTCACCTCCTGCGATGGACCTCAGCACTATATAAGAAGTTTAGTAGAGCTTTAAGAAACATTCTGCACAGATTTCCTCTCCAGATATAGCTCTTTCATTAAGAGATTCAGATGATCACATATAAACATGGAAGAGACGTCATAGTATGTATTACTTATTTTATTAAAACCTTTTTAAAATAATATACTCACTTTTAAAACAAAGATGCAATAATTCACAAAGGTAAATCTGAATCCACAATTGTTACCACACTCTGCAATGTTGTCACAGTCCTGCCTAGCCTGATGACGTCAGTGACATACGCTCACTGGCACGTTGCGTCCCTCTGGACTTTTTTCAGAGGTAGCTATATGTAAGATGTTTCAAGGAGATTTAAACTGAAACATTTTAATCTAATATAGGCTTTAACTTTTTCAGGCACTTCCTGTTATAGAGTGACTAAAAATGTAAGACTATCAATCATGTAGCTCATTACAATTTGTAATAAAAATAGTTGCCAAGTAGCTGGTACAGATACAAAAAGGCTGCTATACTGGTAATAACCTACATAATAGCTCACAACTTTCTTGCTGGAGGCATATCAGTCTGTATGCCCGATTGCTGGCTGTCTTACGCATAGGTTAGGGCTGCTCTTGCTGTGTGCAAGTATAATCTCCACAGATTCATATAGCAGCACACCCAAAGCCATTGATTGGTGACTGTGTTTATAGCTGATCATTAGATATTACACCACTGTTATCACTGCTTGCATGCACACTCAGCATGTCACTGCATTCCCATACTGAGTACTGTAACCTGCAATGAATGCGCCCATGATGTCACAAGAGAATAAGGCACTATTTTAAAATGAAAAACTAATAGTGTTGTTACTGAACATGGGGAAAGTGAACTAAGGGTCAAAAGTAGCCAGGATCCTGAAGTTCAGCTTTAAGTGTCAATTTACAATTAATAGATAACCGACGTGCCAGTGCACAATAGCATGCCATATTTGTGTAGTTTGTTTTAAATTTTGGCACTCATAGTTGTACTGCTAATGACAGTGAAAATAGAAAAAATAAAAGTCAGCAGCTACAAAAACTGTAGCTGCTGACTTTTAAATATGGACACTTACCTGTCCCTCGATCCCGCGGTGTCCCCCCCCCCCCCCCGCAGCCTGTTTCACTGGCCATCCAGTGTTCCTGGTATCTTCAGTGTTGGCACTGCGTGCGTGAGTAACACTGCGTTGTCTGAATGGTCCCGTAGTCTTCTGGGACCTGTCACATGTCCCAGAAGACTACTGGGAGGAAGGGGGGGGGGAGTCAACTTATGCTTCTGATCACCTGGGTGATCGCAGCAGAAGTGGGAGTGGGGGACCTGTTCTTAAAGTACAACTTCCCGTTTTGGGTGGACCTCTGCTTTAAACTCATAAACCATTATTAAGTGATGCACACAAAAAACCTGTTCATATTTAGCAATAAAATGTGCTGAACTGTAAGCTGGGCTTCAGATGTCTGATCAGTCCCAAATACTGCACCTTCAGACCTCAGATTAGCTTCAATCCCTTCACCTTCACATCTCAGTTGAGCCACATTTCCTACACCTTCAAACTTCAGTTCAACTCCAAATTCGTGCATCTTAGACCTTAGATTGACCTTAATTTAAGTACCTTCAGACCTCACATCTGCTCCAGTTCACTCCTCAGATCAACCACAATTCCAGCACCTTCACACCTCAAACTAGCCCAAATCCATGAACCTTCACACGTCAGATCAGCCCTAATTCCTGCACCTGTACAACCCAGATAACCCCCAAAAGATGCATTTCCAGACACCTCAGATCAGCTTCAATTTCTGCACCCCCAGACCTCACATCAGCCCAAATTAATACATCTCCAGACCTCAGATCAGCTCCCATTTATGCACTTTCGGGCTTCAATTTATGCACATTCACACATCAGATCAGCCCCAATTCCTGCCCCTTCAAACATCAGATCAGCCCCAAATTTTGAAATTTTAGATCTGCGATCAGTCCCAGTTCTTACATCTCCAAACCTCAGATCAGCCACAAGTCCTATACATTCATACACATTAGCCCTAGTTCCTGCACCTTTTCAACCAATTCATGTACCTTCAGGCTTCAGAACATCCCCAATTATGAACTGTGAGAAAAGCAGTGGATTGACATGCATACCTGCTGCAGCTTGCAGTTTCACTCAAGAGGGTAGTTGGGCAGGTTTCTTCAAGTACACCAATATCTGCAGTCACCAATAGGTCTGCACTGGCTCTGGGTGGAGGGCTGGCACTTGATTGTTGGTGACGTCAGGGAGGGGGTTGGCTGCTACCCATAAGGGTAGACCAGGCTTTGTAAATCACAGCCACCAAAACCAAACCAAAACACCAGACTGTCATAGATTGCTAATCCCTGTTCTATCCACAAATCATTCTGATTTTGGTCAGATGCTGATTTGAACCTTGTACAGTTTACTTGTTTTCCATCAATGCACAATAGAGGATAAAACATTGTTTCTGGTCTCTGTGTCTTCTGAGACTACTATGATGTATTTCCCTTTTCATATAGGTACAGGTAAGATGCCCAGCAGTCACTTAATGGTTTGTTACTGTGGAGCAATAAAGCGTATGGGGTTTAGAATGGTTAAATGTATATTCATGCATTTAAAACCAACTGTATCCATGCAGTTTACATCCTGGAAGGCATGTTCAGGAAATCCTCAATGGAAAATAAACATCTAGGTGAAGTAACGAATGGTAAACTAATAGCCAATTACATGTAGTGTCATTCTGTCGCTTCTAGCATTAGCAAGATATTATCTTCTATCAAAAGGACATAGGCTAATGGCAAAGAAGTATAATTCAGCCTTCGGAGTACCGATAAGGCCTACATGTGAATATGCAGTACAGTTTAGGATGGTAGCTTAGAAAATAAATGACCTCTAGCTGGAGTGTGTATAGAGGTTAAGTGATAAGAAAAAAAGGAATAAACTGAACTAACAGCACAGAGAAATTGCAATAAGGACTTTACAGAGCATGGTTATGCAGTTATCTTTCTTAAAGAAATAAATTGCTACTATATTCTCAGTATTTCAAAGCAAAGCAAAAACCACATTATACCCATATACTGTACAAGGTAATCTGATCACCCATATGGTACTAATAAACCCTTTTTAGCTGAAATATCCATCAACAGTCCAACACCTTTTCTCTATGTGTAGGTACTTGTCAGGAAACCTGTACCTAAGCCTGGCCATGGCTTAGCTTTGGCTTGGTACATTTACTGTAGCTCCTGGGCCTTGTTTTAAGCTCATAGGCCTTGATGTTGAAAAACAAACTTGATTGAGTGCAATTTTGTCCTCATATCTCTTACCATTCATTACCTTAGAATGGATACGTTTGTATTTCTAGCTGTAGATTCATGAAACATCAGATTCATGTACTTGACTATGAATTAAGATGTATTGTGTTAACTCATCATTTACTTTATAATATAATCTACAAGGCAGTGTTATTGTGTCAAGACAGCTTTAGCTGATCAGGGGAAGTAAGAACTGTTAATTGCATTATGTATAGCATTTAGCACGCCCTATGGGCCTCCGGGAGCAGCTGCTGCCTCTGTGACCCCAGTTCCTACAGCATTGTGTTGCAGGGACTGTCTTAGGTCTCACCTCATTTAATCTCTGGGGCCAAAAACATCATGAAAACTTCACCACTGGCTCTTGTGTTGGATCTTGGTGACAGCTTCAGTCTAACATTTGTTTTCTTTTTAGGTTTCTTTGTATTGTCAGCATTATGCAGCAGCAGGCTCATGTTTCTATTACATTGTAAATGACTTTGGTGTAAAGCTTGTATTCTTGCTAATTGAATTGCAGGCTCCCCTTATGAGCATTAGTTTGCTTGTTTTGGAAATGGTGGAATAAAGCATAGTATGACTGCAACATTAACAATCACCATCAAGACTGTAAACAGAGTGGAACACTGCAGTGCATGAACATACTTCAAGATGTGGGCTCAGTGTACATTTACAAAGCAGTGTTAATGAACATTGCCATGCTACTGTCTTGTAATAGAGAATAAATTAGTGTTTAAAGCCTACTTACACAGAGCTACATGTTATTACAATGATGCATGCAAGCTATGTACAGACTGACTTGGCATTAAAGTTATATTTTTAATCATTCAGTAAGGGACACGGGATCAGAAGAATTCTAAGACATCTGTCTGCAGGAGAATTGGATACTTGCAAGTAAAAAAATAAGTTGTCAGTTAGCTGTAACCCCTACCACTGCCAACATTCTTCAGTTTCTTGCTAGTGTCTAAAAAGAAAGAATTTCTTTTAATTTGTCTGCACTGTCAAGAAGGTGTGGGGCTGGCCTGCAATGTGACCTTTGGGCACTGGGCTCTGCTAGTGGCACTCTCCAGACACTGTACTAAGTTAGCTGCAGAGTGTTTAACAGGTTCAGGGCTGTGATAAACCCATCTCATAGAATTCTATCTCTGTAGATTCCACTGGGAGTGTGTATGTGAAAAGGGTGAAGACTTTCTAGAATGTAATTGTTGTGCCTTGCCTGGGCACCTTCCAGTGCTTACACAGTCTGCCCATTATAAGGTGCCATACAGACAATTATAAGTGTGTACTTGGCCTTTTCTCTGTTCATGAAGCCTGACGTGTTAGGGGTAACCCTGCTATTCCCTTTGGGGTACTATTGTGAGTTGCTAGTCCTCTGTACTTGTTCTACTGTGCTCACTAGCTATTCCCATCGTGGTATACCTGGACAACCTCTTGCTGAGAAAACATTTTGCTCAGGCCTTGGCGTTTAATATCCAAAAGATATTCAGATCCTTCAGAGGTTCTTTTGGATCCTACATCTTTAGAAGTCTGCTCTGGAACAAATTAATTGCAGGGTATCTAGTATATTAAATACTGTTCAGTCCACGTTCAGACTTTACAGTTAAAGAACATTCCACTCTCTGCGTTTGCACAAGAGTTCTGGGCTTTATTGTGGTTTCCTTCAAAGCAGCTAATTTCCTATTGCCCAGTTTCACTTCAGATTGTTGCAACTCAACATTCTGGCTTTAAATTCAATGATTCAGCTGTCACCCAGGTTGTCTCTAGCCTGGTGGCTCATATATCAAGCACTGATGCCAGGGAAGGTTTGTTTACTCAGGCTGGCATCGGTCATTAAAACGTTCCAAACCAAACAGGCATGGGTGAGGTCCTGGACACCCTTGCTAGTGCACCTGGCTGCCAGAGGAAGCTTGTCTCCCCATCAACATTCTGAAAATACCAGTGATTCAGTTGTCCTTTCAACAATGGACCTCTTGATTACAGGGTTATGCAATCCAGATTTGGTAAAGTGATGCCAGAGCAGTGATGTATGTCAGTCATCAATTGGGAACCAGAAGCTTTGCAACTCTAAGAGAGGCCAATCAGATTCTAACTTGGTGAGAACTTTATCTTCCGGCCTTATTTGAAATATGCATCACAGTCGTGGAAACTTGGTTGGCAGGCTTTTTCATTTGACAACAAAGTCCTGGTCTTGGGATAGGTGGCTATCTGATTCCGTTATTCCTATACTCCTGAAAGCCAGGAATGTAATCTTTTCAGTAGCTCTACTATTGCACCTTGAAATCAAACTCGAATTAGTGTGAGGCAGGGAAATTTCAACCCTGGAAAAACTCCATGGTAGGTATCTTGACATTCACCCACTCTGGTCTGGATCAACATCTGGCCTTGACTACTATCAAAAGACAGATTGTGGCTTTAGCAAATCTTTTTGAATGTTGCTTGCCTTTCAAAACATTCATTGGTGTAAGCATTTGCACAGGGTGTTGCTCTCATCATTTCACCTGTGTCCTTGGGAAACTCTTCAGAAAACTGCTGTTTGCACTTATCAGGGATCGGCCCCTAGCTTCTCTAGGTTTCACAATTTCTTGCGACTTAAGAAGGAAGTGGCAAATTCAATAAAGCAAATATTATATGACAAATTAAATAATCTTTGTAATGGCAGATTTATGGCCATGTAAATACCTTGGGGCATCCAGTGCATTCACTTTTAATGTTTAAAATCCTGAAAAATTAAGTTTAATTATTCGTATTTCAGTTTTAATATTTGGGAAGTTGGTCAAATGGAACAAGCAAGATCGAAAGCTCTTATCAAAATTTGATAGGGTCTGTTAAGGAAAAGCGCTTGTGGTCTCTACAGCTTCACAGCTGTCACCATCCTAATAGTCCCAATATTTTGTTTCCAACAGAGGTAGGCTTGTCACCATGGCCACCCAAATATGGTAACATTTTGAGCATAGACTACTTGTTCCTAGCCAGCATTTCAAAACCTATTTACAAACAGTCATCGTTTCAGTAAACCAATTAACCATATGTAAAAGCAAGCCAACAACGAAACCATTTTCATAGCATGGTTCCTTTAAGACTTGGAGCAGAAAACATAGTGAAATATGATTTTGCCTTCATCTAACTAATGATACATCATCTTTCTGTAAACCCTTTTCAATTATTCCTATTTGTCTTCCGCAACCTCTATAAGATTTTCTTTTGTTTCGTTAGAATATGTGAATATGGATTTGTGAATTTCTGTTTATTTTTATCTTGTTTTCATCCCTGCAAGCTAAATACATTGTTGCCTTATAAATAAAAGATCAAGATAATAACAATATAGGTCTCTGTGCTGCTAGCGGATATACACATTGCACCACTGACTGTCTCCTAAATAGCTTCTGCAGATCGTCGCAGTACACGGCACAGCTCGCATGTGCTCAGTATCTATTGCTTGCTGGCTGATACATGAGTGTGTAGGCTTTGTAATAAGCAAGCCCTCTGAGACTCTTAACATTACTGCGACACTGAAACACACAAACACAGCACATTCACACTTTCAAGCTGCAAGATGTAAGCAGCTCAATGCAGCTGGCTTACCAAGACTGTCTGCTGCTGTCAAATATTCTAACATGTATGAAACTGATCATATGTACATGTTTAAACTAACTAGATTTTCTCATCTGTAGAAGGTGCCATGGTTAGAAATATACAGACTGCGTGAATGCTATGCAGAATATGAAATGTACTGAAAAGAAAGCATTCACATTTCATCTTTAATAAGCTTTATGCTCATTTCACATCAAAGGTTACGGAATGACACATGGGATTATAGCTGAGTATGCGTAATGTTTCCATCACTAGAGAACAAACAGCAGAATTTATGAATTAAACAAAAGCGCAATCTTACTCGTGGTGACCAAAGGAGTGATTTTCATTTTCTGAACTGCATACTTGTATAGCTTAAGTTTTTGTTCATAAATAAATTCACCTACTTTTGTTGTTCACATAAGTAAATGGTATTTATCACCAAGGGATTGATTTACCAAAAGGAAATAGGCTGTTCACTTTGCAAGGAGAGCCTAAAGTGATATGAAAGTCAACATTTTTTTTTTTATAACATAAAAAGATGTTCTACTTACCTGCTCTGTGAAAGGATATTGCACAGAGAGGTCACTTACCTCCTCTTTTTCGGTTCCCTTCTCTGCTCCTCTTCCCTGAGTGCCCCCTCAGCAAGCTGTGTGCTGAGGGGCACCCATGTGCCATCCATAGACACACACAGCCTGGCTCGCCATGTCCTCCATTCCCTCCTCTCTGCGTTTGACTGACAGGAGCAGGAGCCTATGGCTCCCGCTGCTCTCAGAGTCTTCTCAGAGTGTTCAGCAGAGCTTCAAGAAGACTGGATTGAGTAAGAATCAAATGTTTAGGGCTGGGGGGACAGGTATTGAAAGTTTTTTTTTTACCATAATGCAGAGAACGCATTAAGGTAAACAAAATCCTTTTGTGTTTAGAACCACTTTAGTGAAAGTGATGAAATTTCACTTTGCAAAGAATCACATGCAAGGACAAAAAAAAAACCTGCATTTTTGTTTGCAAGTAATTGGATGATGGAAGTCAGCAGAGATTCTCCTCATTAAATAACTGCTTGCCCGCGCACCCTAAAGCAGAAATACTGCTACAGGGTGGCACAGCTGCACAAAAACACGTATATATACGATTTTTCATTTCTGAGTAGGGGGTCCACGCCACCATTGGCGGCTTCAGCTTCCCCGCCAGCACCTGGCGATCGCTGAGTATCACTGACGGGGCAGAGGTCTGTATGTAAACAATACGAATCTCTACCCTGTCAGCTCCAGCACACTGCTTTGTATTGTTCTGCATAGCAGAGCAATACAAAGCAATGTGCTGAGACAGTAAAACACACACACAGCACACAGTAAAACAGCACACAGTTAACCCTTTGATCGCCCCAGATGTTAACCCCTTCCTGCCCCGTGTCATTAGTACAGTGTCAGTTCTTTTTATTAGTGTCACTGGGGATGTCAGTGGCAGTTAATCAGTGTCAGTTAGTGTCAGAATGCCTGCCGCAGTTCCGCAGTCCTGCTATAAGTCGCTGATCGCCGCCATTACTAGTATTAAAAAAAAAAATCCAGTATATATACCGCCATTTGTAGACGCTATAACTTTTACGGAAATCAATTAATTTGCACATTTTACATACAATTTTTTTTTTAGCAAAGACATGTAGCAGAATATATTTTGACCTAAATTTATGACGAAATTTGTTTTTTTTTTATTTTTTTACTGGACATGTTTAGCAAAAAGTAAAAAATATTGTTTTTTTGTTTATAGCGCAGCAAATAAAAAATGCAGAGGCAATCAAATAGACTTGAAAGATAGGTACATTTGTGGGGAAAATAGGACATAAATTTCATTTGGGTGCAGAGTCGCATGACCGCGCAATTGTCAGTTAAAGTAATGCAGTGCTGTATCGCAAAAAATGGCCTGGTCAGGAAGGGGGGTAAATCCTCAGGAGGGCAAGTGGTTAAGCTCTTGGGAATATTCCCAGGGAAAGAACAACTTCTCTTGCAAAGTGAACAGCCAATTTGCCTTTAGTAAATCAACCCCTTTGGAACAAAATGTTACAGAACTCAATTGGCCAAAATCAGGAGCCTGATAGTATGACAGTAGGTGAAAATGCTCAAAATGTGTTAGATGCCAAATGCTCAAATGTTTTTCATCTAGTTTGTAGGGGGAAGAAGAGTACTACTTAGCATGCGCCACTTTCACCTGGTAGGTCCCAACAGCTCCAGTGATGCAATCCATTAGCTGTCAGCTTATGGCTATCCTTAGTTGTACAGCCTTACCATTTCCCTACTGCGTTGAGCAGCTTACAATTGCTAAATGGTATTTATTTCATATTTTATTGTGGGATGGTCATAATTATATGTCTAAAAGCCACGATTGGCCAAGTGATTAATACATTATGAGGGTCACTTATTCAAACAATTTGTTAGTGCAGCATCTGGATGTAATATGTGCCACATCCTGTGTGAGCTGTACTAGTCACTTCCCTCATTTAGATGCACTGAATGTATTTGAAACATCTGCCTGAATTATTTATTTAATCATTTACTCCGAAGCTTTAGATGCAGGGATTTTGCAGTGCTTCCTTTATTTGAGTTCCTAAAGATCAGTCTGATTTTTGTTTCTTGGTTTCCTTTGAGATGTCACCCATGGCATCTGTGTATCTTTAATATGTGTTACTGAGGGCTGTTCACAGCTTTTTTCAGTTTCCAGGGCCTGCATCTGGTTCTATGTTTTGCTACACCCTTGTGATGCAGAAGCTGGGCATAGGTCTCAGAACTGGAACACACATCATCATTTACAGCTACCTAACCTTAGTGAACGAGGTGAAGCTCTGCCGACTTCCATCATCCAATCATATGCAAACAAAACTACATTTTGTTTTTATATTTTTCTTGCATGTGATTGTGTATTCTTTGCAAATTGAATTTCTACCACTTTCAGTAAGATAAAGGGAACATGCCTTTGCAAAGTGAAACTTCCCTTGCAAATTAAACAGCCATTTTGCCTTTAGTAAATCAACCCCTATGCCTGCAATCAGACCTGGAATGCCTGGAATGTACAGCCTCCCCTCCCCTTCCTGTCACAAGCACAGAATCCATTGTGGAAGGAAGGGGAGAGCTAGGTATAAATTGTGGACAGTGCTGCAGTGCACAAATTACAGTGCCCCTTGCCAGATCACAGTGCCAATACCTGATTACAGCCCGTTCCTGATTATAGCCAGTGCTTGATTGCAGCCAGTGCTTGTGTTTCCAGTTTGCTTATCACAGCCAGTGTCGGTGTTTCCAGTTTGCTGATCACATGCAGTGCTTGTGTTCATGTTTGCTAATCACAGCCAGTGTCAGTGTTTCCAATTTTGTTTATCACAGCCAGTGCCAGTGTTTCCAGTGTTGCTGTACTCAGCCAGTGCCAGTGTTTATCCTTTTACCTTGGGGTGTCTTCTTTCCAATTGTGGTCATTTTCCAGTTATTTCTACTGTTCTGGCAATTCTGGGCCTACAAAAAATATGAAAGGTAATGAGGAAATCAGATGGGTAATTTATGCTTCCTGAAAGTCAGAAGGTGCTCCTTAGATTTTGGACCTCCCTATGCAGCTAGGCCGCAAAAAGGTCCCACATATGTAGCATCTCCATGCTCAAGAGGATTTGCAGACTTTGTTTGGATATGAGCATCTTTGAAATTACACCCCCAAAGGACTCACCAAGCCTCTTCCCAAATACTTTGGGGGCACATGCTTTTCAAAAAAGGTCATTTTAGGAGTGTCTGTACTGTCCTGGCATTTTAGGGCCTGGGCAAATGCAAGAGGCATTCAGAACCTCAGGGTTCTTAATTTCAAGTGCATATACCAAAGTTTGTAGACTCCATGGGGTTGATTTACTAGAGGCAAATAGACTGTTCACTTTGCAAGTGCAGTTGGATTCTGCAAGGAATTTGCTCCAGAGCTTAGTAAATAAGGGAAAGATCTACTGACTTTCATCATCCAGTCATGTGCAAGCAAAAATGCAGGGTTTTTCTTCCTTACATGTGATTTTTGTATTGTGAAGTGGAGGTTCTCCTCACTTACTAAGCTCTGGAGCAAATTATCTTGCAGAGTGCAAATGCACTTGCAAAGTGAACAGTCTTTCTGCCTTAAGTAAATCAACCACTATAACTTTGAAAAAAAAAGTTTATAGTTTGTGTCTGTTTCAAAGAAATACAAGAGAATACATTTTGGTTTAAACTTATGATGAAAGATGTTCATTTGATATGTTTTGCAACAGAAAGTGACATTTTTTTAAATCATAAAGCAAAAAAAACCCTATGGTTATTTAAGACCATCAAAAGGAAAGCTATATCTGTCTCAAACATGATATGAAAAGCATTTGGCTACAGTGTTGCATGACAGAGTAATTGTCAGTCAAACTACCACAGCACTGAAAACTGAAAAATGGCCTGGCAATTAAGGGGTTGTAACATTCTGGTATTGAGGTGCTTAATGAGACAAACATGCTCAGATTTTAAAGCTTAAACAAGAAACTTAAAATCTACTTTATTATGGTGTATGCATAGATCCTAGAATTGTATAAAATGCACAGCGTATGAACAGTTTTAAATTACTAGGTATTTGTAAGGTATATCACTGTCATGTGTGATATTGTCATACTACACAACATTATAGTTACTGAAATTCACCTAAGAAACAAATTTCAAGGGTTAATTTGGGTATCAGTTTCCTCCTGCAGTATATTGCTGCTGCATCACATCAACAATTTTGTGAATTATTGTGTTCTTCCTCTTATCTGTCTTGTCATAAAGATATGTCACTCAAAGGCATTGCCACTTTTATTGTGGCAACAGGAGAGAGCTTTCGGAGATCTACAAATCCAATGACAGCTGTTTTTTTTCCTCTCTGCAATCTGTATGTATTGTTAAGGAGTAAATTACATTTTGTATTAAAATAAAACTTACTTTGAATCACAATTGCATACGTTAGTTATAGTTTTTTTTATTACTAAATGTGTGTTACATGTGTAGTAAGCTTCTACGACAATAGCTTCAAATAGCCAAATATACAATGGCAAAATTGATATTACAGATGCATATGGTAGTCTGTGTGAACAAATACAAATATTTAAAATGGGAATGCCCTCTAAAGATTGAGAGTGGACAGGGCATGGTATGACAGACACTTTCGATCCATTCAGCTTGGGATTTCCTCCATAGAATGAGGCTGGAGGAAACAAGGCATGACAGACAATGTAGGCCTTTGAGCCTGCTTTACCATCCATATACTGAGACTGAAAAGAGCATTGTAAGGCAGACATTGTAGAGCCTTTCAGCCTGTGTTGTCTCCCACAGACTGAGGCTGGAAGGAGCATTGTAAGAGAGATAAGATATATAATTTGTCCTGGGGATTCCTCCATAGAATGGGGTGGCAAGGAACAAGTCATAACAGACACTGTCGGCCATTGAGTATGGTTTTCTCTTTGTTGACTGAAACTGGAAAGAACATTGTATGGTAGACACTGTAGAGCCTTTCAGCCTGTGTTGTCCTCCAAAGACTGAGGCTGGAAAGAGTATGGTATGACAAACATTGTAGAGCCTTCCAGCCTGGTTTGTCCTCCATAGAATGAGGCTGGAATGAGAATGGTTTTGTAAACACTGTAGAGACTGATGATGGAGGGAGCATGGTATGATCGACATTTTGGAGCCTGAGTTGTTTTCCTTTTGAGACTGCAACTGGAAAGAGCGTAGTTGAAAGACACTGTAAGGCCTTTGATACTGAGTTGTCGTCTATGGACTGAGACTAGAAAGAGCATTGTATGGCAGACACTACAGAGCCTTTCATCCTGTGTTGTTATCCACAGACTGAGGCTGGAAAGAGTATGGTAGGGCAGACACCTTAAGCAGGCCATAGATGGATCGAAATTTGACCATTTCAGCAGGGACCGACCAAATGTTGATCCATCTACGTCCGTTTCTGCTCAGCAGAGACTGATTTTGTTCTCCAACACTTGGTTATGGTTTGGGGAATCTGTTTGTTTTCTGTTTGGCCCACTGACTGAACAAAAAAAATATTGATCTATGGGCAACTTTCATTCTAGGTTGTCCTTCATAAATTGAGGCTGGAGTAAACACAATATGGTGGTCACTTCAAAAACTTCTAGTTCGCAAAACAGTGAAGAAAACTGTTGAGAATTTTGGGGATGATTAATTTAAAATGTTGTTTAGATTAGCATCTAGGACAGAGTAAGGTAATACAAATCATTAAAACACATTTCATGGAAGTATGCCTTATGAATCTGTACAGATTACATGCACGCTGTTTTAAAATGAAACAAGGGTTGGTTTGAAAGTATGCATGAAATTTGTGTTATGTGGCATGTAACTGCATTGATTTACATAGGTTCATAGTCAGCTGGGAAGAATCATAAATTATGCAACAACATAAGCACAGATGGAGATATTAGAAGCCACAAAATAGCTAGAGCTTTATCTGCAATCAGTTTCTCGTTGCATTCTTATATTGGAATTTAGCAAATGTATACTCAAACCCAGGATCTTTTGTCTGGATTTATGTTTTTCTGGCTGGGAGGTTTTTGTGTAAACCATGTAAAATTACTGGAGTAATTCACCACCTTTTAACCTGGTAATCCCTTCCTAATTAAATTGTTTATCAGTGTTGGTAACTATGTAGAAAACGATTGGTTGTTGTTTCTTTTTGGATTCAAAACTATTCTAAGGCACTGAAAAAGCATGTTATCTTTCATTGCATTTTACAAACATTTTTCACACATTGTAAAGGATATTGTGGTGTTTGTAGGTACTGAAAACTCTTGTCAGATCTAACAGTGAGGAATTAATCTCCTTAGACTACAATGGTGGAGACAAGCACTTCAATATACTAGAAAAATGCTTCATGCAGCAGAATTTCAAAATGCCCCACAGCACAACATCCTATTGTGGATAGTCCCAATTGAAAACAATGTAATAGTTCTTGTCCAGGAACCAGTAATCTGCCCGGCTCTAAATCTGGCCATATACATTAGATGGTGGTCAGACATGACATGATCTGAAAGTGAAAGTGTCATAAACAACCTTCCAGCACATAGACATCCACTCTTGTACCATATAAACCTGTATGCTTGTGTACCCCTAACATCGCTCTTATTTTAGGTGAGTGATTGCTATCACTTAAAAAACAAAAAAAAAATTAACCAGATCAGTTTTTTCTTATCCCTGGGATCTGTTACATGCCAAGGTCTAAAAATAACCATATTTTCATCATCTAATCCTGATATAATCAACAGCCTTTGTAATTTTTTACGTGTGCTTTATGGTTCCAACTACACTAGCGTTGTTTATAAGCTCAAAAAACGAATGAAAAAAAACGCTGGATGAAAAACACTGACAATAGCGTTTTCATGGTGGCTTATAGTAGCATTTTAGTAGCAATTAGTAGCGTTTAGCCACATTCAGCGGTTTTTTTTTTCTGGCTGGAAAACACTCCCAAAAACTCTACAAAAACAATTTTTTTTTCTGCTCCTTAACGCTTAAAGTGTTACTAAGCCCAGGACCTTGCATTCACTATATCTGGTCTCCCACAGTACACAGAACATAGAAGTACAATTAATTTAGTAAATATACACTGCTAAGTACCTTGTCTCATCAGCAGTTAGAGCAGTCTTGTGCCTTATATCAGTGTCCCTCCAAGTACATGTTAAAGCTTGTAGGAGTTTTTTTTTTTTTCAACTTTAGGAGGATGCAGGACCCCTGACCTCTGCTTGGACTGTGCTGATCGACACTGTGCTGATCACATGCACTTTCCCAAGGAAAAAAAAAACACTTTTCTAGCAATACATACCAAACTGAGTATGTGCAGAGTGACTCCACACAATATGTCTTATCAGGAGATAAGAGGGGGGCAGTGGAAGAAGAGGAGGATCAGAGAAGTCAGGATCAAACAGCATTTTTACACAATGCAGAGAATTATCCCTTTGGTTCCACGGTGAGTATAACAAGCATGCTTTACCGCATATACAGATTGATTTTACTGTTGTGGGTTTAGTAACACTTTAAGTTTGAAAAAATGTTTCTGGCATAAAATAGTGTGCATGGACACATAGGATAACACTAGCTCCTAGGAGCAGAAAAAAATGCTCATAATAGCTCTTTGGAGCTTTAAAAAATGCTAGTTTGCACAGAGCCTCAGAAGTCAGATTTTGAATAAATAAATCCTCCAAAATCATGTTATAATAAGGTTCACTGCTCTAAAGCCTGCAACCCTGTATTCTGACCAAATTAAGTGGGCTGGGTTTTTGAGATGAAGTGGTTACATGATGTGGGAGGGCTAATAGATCTTAAACTATACCTATCATGAAATATGAGGGGTACTCTTGCCATTGTAGTAGTCCAAGAACATGCCCGCTAGTAATATTTGAACACATACTGCAAGCTCTACAGACATAAAATATTATGTTAAAAATGCCAATACTAAAAGGTTTCCCATAATCAAAGTAGATCAGAGATCACCAAGTCAATAACCTCTGGCCTTCCTCCCTCAACTCCACGTCCCTCTAAACTCAAAGAAACACTTTACTCAAAAGTGGAATTAAATAGCTGTAAGGTCTTTTATTATGAAACAACATAGAAGTAAATAACAAACATAACATTACACATGCAAGTCCTTGAAGGTACCATATAACGAAAATCTTGTGTCTCTGCACCAATTAGTTATGTCTTGAGCCACAAAACATTGGGAACTATTCCAGGTGACTTCAAGCACCTTACTGGTCTACAACTACCTGGTCGCTATTAGTTGACCGGACCAACTAGAGAACATCATACCTAAGATGGGTCCCCACCTTTTTCCAAAAATACTAGACTTTAGCAACTTTCAAGGACCCAAAAAACAGGAAAACTTCCATTACTACCATAATCCTGGCAACACTCCTCCCTATCACTCCATTTCTTCAGCCAATCCAGTAAGTACTATTACTTCCCTCACTCTTTTAGAACAAGTAACCTCACTCTACTTCGTTCCCCCTCCACCCTGTCATGTCTGCCCTGTGCATAATTCATTTCATTCACAGCTCCAAGCCTGCCTGTCTCATTCATGCCGTTTTTTGGAAATTTGAATATGAATGGTGATGCAGGAAGCAGAGACTGATTAAGTTACACAGCACAGACTTCAGGAAATACTATTCCACTGGTATTCTACTAACCCTGTGAGGTGCACTCTGAAATATGCATACAGGGTATTGAACAGAGATTAAGTTACAATTTATGGAGTAAACGTTTTTAGCAGAGTCACTTTTTTTAATTGATAGCATTAATAACTGATTGCTTTATATGCTGCCTGCAAATGCTTTGTAAATCTAACAAATAGGGATATAAACAAAGTAATAGTTGATAAAATAACATTACATAACTGTTTCTGTACAGGACTCAGATTGCTCCTAACACTTACAAATTCTGTTAATTTCTTTTTTTTTTCTCTTTTTTTAAATTTCTTTCTTTTCCTTTCAAGACAATATGGCTACAGAGGGGGATCACTTCCACTCATGTGGAATAATCTGATTCTTTTCAGCACTTTCTGTAGACTGTGATGATCCACTTGCTTGTGAATTTGACACATTACTATCTATTGTGTATGGATGACTAGAGTAAACTGCTGGTTGAAAAGTTCATCCCCAATTGTTCTCCATCATATGGAAACTGTCATTCAGCCCTGGTGCTTCTCTTTCCAGCTATATAAAACAGACACTTGACCATTAGTAGGATGGGCAACCATCTGTCTTATTTGGACTGGTGCAAGTATGCAGCAGTCAGTGGGAAACTATTAGCTGGGTCAGAGTTTCATTGAAAAAAATTGCAAATCTGGCTTCTGGATTACTACTTATGTCTAAATCAGTGTTTATCAACCTTTTTTCAGTCAAGGTGCCCTGTAAACTCATGCTCAGTCTCAAGGCACACCAATCTAAAGGGTGCCATACATGGATCGAAATTCACCCGCTTCAGCAGGGATGGGATGATTTTAATCCATGTATGGGTAGGCTGGTTGTACAGAAGTTGACCTATCAATTGACTTATTTACAACCTACCTGTCAGAAAGTAACTTATAGTAACGTCAAAGGGGAAAAGCCAAAACCCAGAGGAAATAGTTAGCACAGCAGAAGTTTAACCTTAAAGGTTATTTGATACAGGGACAGTGACATAGTTAGACACCTGGAGACAAGGGGATAGGCTTTATATCCAGCCACAAATTGAAGATACTGTAGTTTATTGGCCTGCTCAGCCTATAACAGCTACCTTTCCTGGAAATATTTATATGCTTCATCCATACTTAGGTGTCCCACTGCTTAATAAACCCCTCCCTGTATTTATGGCAGACCAGGTACAAGAGCCTGAGCAGTGCAAGAGATTAGGGACCTTAGTAGATGGGCTTTTGTTTTAGTCCAAGGGATTTTGCATTCCCATAGAAGTTCATTTGAGCAAGCTGAATGGAGGTCAGAAGGAAGTCAAATGCACTTGTCAATGAATTCTGAATGACTTGTATGGGAATTCAAAATCTGTTGGTCTTGAACAAAAGCCCATCTCTGAAGGTCCATAGTCTCTTGCAGTGTTCAGACTCTTGTACCTAGTCTGCCATAGATACAGAGAGAGGTCCCAAGCTGTCTGACCAGTTATGTATAGGCAGAGGTACCAAGAAGAGATTGGACTATGAGATTCAAATGGGAAACACAGAGAATAAAAGCAGGGCTAGGAAGGCTTAAAGCTACTAATAAGAGTTGATAAATAAACTAAGCAAAAAAGGGGATGGGGTAGGATGGAAAGCAGATGTTTCTAAAACCCAATGCTGAGAAGCTTGAACTGCAGAAACAACAAGTCTCCAGAAAATGGTGATGGAAACCCTTGAATACACAAAGGCCAAGAGGCAGTACTCACACATTGGTGGCATTAATGCAGAGGCACAAAACAGATATAAAGAGCAAGTATTAGAGGGAATAATACCAGATGGAGGTATGTACAGACAGAATAGCACATCAATTAGAGGAATTACACAGAGATACAGGCATCAAACATATAGTTTTTAGCCATGTATTTTAGAATGTGTTATGCATTTTCAAGAATGTGTTTTTGCCAAGTATTTTTTTTAGAAAACAAGGGATCTAATTATTTAATCAGAGACCACACATGAATTTCTTAATTTTGAGTATTCCACTAATTTAGTGTTACAACACAAGTATGAATCAGCAGTACCTGATTTTATTGGTAGGATGGGTTGTTCTCTAAATAAAGTTCCATAAGGAGTAGTGACATATTTACTTTTGTAGTGTGTCTTTGCAGAGCTCCTTTACAAACCACTCAAAGTTCCTATAGGTTATGAGTTGAAAAATAATGCCTTCTACAATCAATACTAAGGAAATTCAATAGGTTACATAGGTATCAAGCACTGGCTTGTGGAGGGAGGCATGCCACCATTCCCATTACTATAATGCCTATACAGGGACAATTTGTGGAGTGGTGGGGGCACTCTGCAGTGAAGAACTTAAATTATTTGTTGCCACCTAATGGTGTGCAGTGTTATTTTCTAAACATTTTCAATGAGAACAGGATTTCTTTAAATCATGTCTTTTATGCAACCATATACCTTTGCATCCACAGGATTGTTTAGATCATGTCTTTTATAGAACCAAACACTTTTGCATTCAAAGGAATGCTTTAAATCATGTCCGTTATAAAATCATATACCTTTACAGTACGTCCACAGAAACTCAATAAAAAATGTATTTTTTTTCAATTCCAGAAGATCAGCAGCACATTTAGAAACTATCTGACATTTGAGATGTGCTCAGAAATGTGGCGTCATAATGGCAGTCCGTGGCTGCTCTTTTGGAACACTGCCGAGGTAATGATAAGAATAAAGAGTGGTGCTACACTTCATACATGGCTGTTTACATGCCAGCACCCAGCGTACTGAACGTCCAGGTTGCGAGAAAGGGCACTCTAATACACAGAACTGCTGTGCAAGCAGAAGGTAAATGCAGAAACAGCTGGTGATCAAATATTTCCTTTTCAGCTGTTTAATGTAGCTATAGACATACAGTAGAAACATGGAAACGTAGAAGGGGTGATGGCAGAAAAAAACCAAGTGGCCCATACTCTTTTTTTTTTTTTTTTGAGTATACAGTATATGTCCATCCCAAGCATGTCTAAATTCACTTACTGTTGAATGACTCAGCACCTCTGCTGACAGTCTATTCCAAGCATCAACCACATTTTTGGTAAAAAAATCCTTTCCTCCTGCTGGTTTGAGGTCATGTCTTCATGTTCTTGATATGGGCTTCATATTGAAAATACTGATATCCTGAACCGTATTCACTCCCTTGATGTATTTTCATTCTTTCCTGCAGACTGTACATATTAAGTTCCTGAAGTCTCTCCTGAAAGGATTTATCTCTCAGACCTTTTACAATTTTTGTATCCCATCTCTGGACTCATTCTATCCCATCAATATCCTTTTGTATGTGGGGCCCCCAAATCCGGACACAGTATTCTAAATAAGATCTAACTAAAGATCTATATAGAGGAATCAGGACCTCCTTTCTCCTGTTGCTGACCCCTTTAGTGATCCTATATATTCACTTTTCCCACTGTGTGGCCACACTGTTTACTTATTTTGCAATCATTTGACATAGGTGCCCCCAAAACGTTTTCCTCTATAGTGCTGGTCAACACTGTACCCTCCTTATTGTACTCTTATCAAAGGATTCTTTCTCCCTAGGTTTCCCAAGCTAGATTCAAAGGTCTTTTGTACCCAACTTTGGGGTTATAAGGATCGATTCTTTAACATGTAATATGCTCTAGGAAAAATGTAAGCAGTTCTTGTAGTGGTGTTCTAACATTGTTGCTCTGAAATCTAGAACAGTCTTTTTTAACCAGGGTGCCTTGAGTATTCTTTAGGGGTGCCTTGGCAAAATGTCTAAAAATTGTCCAAAACTTGTATTCAAGCTAAGGGGTAGAACAAGCCTGCCAGTTACATAAAGCCACAATGTGCACCATTACAACCTTCAGCTGCCGGCGTCCTGACAACCAATGATATCATCAGTTGATACAGAGCATATCGGTTGCCTGCACAGCATCCTTGTTTGACCGTCCCCTGCCCCTCTCCATCAGTGCTGGGCTCACATTAGCTCAGTGATGGAGAAAAACTGAGGGAGACGAGAAACACTGGGATACTAGTTAGTACCAGTTTGCAAAAGGGTATTTATTTGGAAGAATAAATCACCTCTGCCGTTGGGTGTCCTACATGTGTGGATGTTGCTGCATTATATAAAACTATTCGAATAGTTTGTTACATTTTAGAATGGAGTCCCTCAAGACTCTATAATTTTAACTGGTGCCTCGGAACTGTCCATAATTTTAGAGGGTGCCTTGACATTGTCTATAATTTTAAATGGTGCCTTGACCGAAAAAAGGTTGAGAAACACTGATCTAGAAGATATGTACTGAGAGAGGAGAAAAGGGTTTTAGGTTTTGTTAATAATCCTTTCTGTAAATATTTGCTGTACTAATTCAGTTCCTTTTAGTGCCAAATGATTGTTAGAATCCTTGGATTTACATTCAGCTATATTTATTAGCCATGAGAACAGAGTAGAGCAAATAGTCAAATTTCATTTCATTTCCTACAGGCTTCAGTCAGAAAAAGTTGACATCAGCATCAGAGGAAGCAGCTGGACGCAGGCTTTCTGCAAAGTGAAGGAGAAAAGTTTAAGGAGATGGAGCTGAGTTGTCAGTAAATATTAATCAAGATAAATGTCATCAGGTTGATTTGCAGTAATAGTTGTCTAGTGATTCATGGCATCAAATGTGCAATCCCTCCTAGGACCAATGTGACTTAATGCCATGACATGTTTAAGATGTATCATCTACTTGATTTATGTCTACTTTACCCAACCCTAATGCCTATCCATATTTTATTAGAGTGTTACTTGATTTCCTTTGACTGCTGCGGCACATTTCTGTCTGATGTCACTGGATTACTGGCACAGTTTAATGACCTCCACAGTATAAGCTACTTAATGTACCCTTAATGTCATGTACACAATTTTAAACCAAACATAAAAACCACAGTGGATGGCCACTCATGGAAGTTGGCCACGCATTAGACTTACTGGGGTTGATTTACTAAAGGTAAATATACTGTGCACTTCAAGTGCAGTTGCTTTATATCCGAGGGGAAGTTCTGAAATGAGGTGAAGCTCTGCTGATTTCTTTCATCCAATCATGTGCAAGGAAAAATGCTGTTTTTTTATTTTTTTTGCATGTTCCCCTCAGATGGAAAGCAACTGTACTTTTGGTGCACTTCCATGTGCACTTGGAGCGCTTGCAGTGCACTGCCTATTTCCCTTTAGTAAATGAACCCCAGTGTGTGTATACAGTTTTATCTAACCTATCCCCTTTCACACTCATACAAATGAACCTTTTGGCATGCCCCAATGATAAAAGCCAGTGTTTGTGGTGTGAACTGACAGACACCCTTCAAAGACAAATAAAAGGTATTAAAGCTTTTAAAGTGGTATTAAACTCAAAACCAAAAAGTGATATTCTGCAACTTACCAATCATTAGATGAGGCGTCTGCATCAATTTTCTTTTTTAGGGGCTTTTCCCCTCTGTTTTCACCTGGTTATCTGGTCAGTAACTTGCCTATATTAAAGTGCCTGCACTCTGGTTGAAGGAACACAGGGGCACTTTTGGACAACAGCATTGTCAATCTGTGGGGAGAGGGGTGTTAGATGCACCAGCAGATTTAGATACACTAACAAACTGAAACCACACTTCAGCTCACACTGCAGTTACAGCAACAGTTTTTTTGTCCTTTTGAGTTAAAGTGTTACTAAACCCAGGAGCCTGCATGCACTATATCTGGTCTCCCACAGTACACAGAACAGGGAAATGCAATTATTTTCATAAATATAAATGGCTGAATACCTTTTCTCAACAGCAGTTAGAGCAGTCTTATGACTTCTGTCAGTGTCCAGCAGGGCACTGGTTAAAGCTTGTAGGAGGAGTTTTCTTTTTGCTCTAGGAGGTGTGAAACCCCTGACCCTTTGTCTGGACAATGCTGATTGGCCCTGTGCTGATCATATGCACCCTTGAAAGAAAAAAAAAACAACCTCTCTAACAATGCACACCAAACTGAGCATGTGCATATGACTACGGATTCAGTCTGTATCAGGTGGACATTTCATCAAGAGGAGCGGCAGAGAAGAAAGGATCAAACATCCGTTTTACACAATGCAGAGGATTAACCCCTTAGGTTCCACAGTGAGTATAACAAGCATGCTTTCTTGCATATACAGACTGATTTTACTGTTGTGGGTTTAGCAACACTTTAAAGGTTGTACATAAATAAGTAAAAGCTGATCATTGTGCGCACCCCTGTGAGTGCTAATTGGTTTGTTTCAACACTCGGGCACAAGAGCCCATTCATTTGAATGAGCTGCCATGCCCCAGAACACGCAGAAAAGAAGTCCCTGCACTATTTTTTAAATCGCAGCCTGCACAGGAACCAAGGTTCCCAGTACAGTTGTGATTTCCAGTGCAGGCGGAGTGCCATTAGGATTATTGGCACCCACCCACGGGTCCCGCATTTCTCTATGTGGGTGGTTGCGGCTGCTAGTATTTGTGTGGGTCCTGCAGCGGCACCACCTGCACAGATCTCAACCGAGCCTAACTGATACATCTGCAGGAGAGGTTGTTCTGTTAAAAAACATCATACTTATTGGCCAGATTACCAGGTGAAAATAAAGGAGAGGAAGCCTAAAATAGAAACCTAATGTATCAATCACATCCAACAAATGGCAAGCTGCAGTATAATAAATGTTTGCTTTTGGGTTTATTACTGCTTTAAAAAATGATTAGTAAGCTCGCCCCAGTTTTAACTGATAATTTCAAAGATTAGACATAAACCTATGTGTTCTGGTTATTTAATATAAAAAAGTTAGGTTGTCATATAACATGTACTCTAATCAGGTCCAGATTTGCCCCTCTAGACCAACTGTATTGTGCCATCCCCATGCTAGTCAACCTTAGTATAATGCTAACAAGATTAGACGTTGAAGCCAGTCAACGTGAGAGAAGTAGGAGGCAGAGAGGCTTATAGGGATAGTTTACCCGCTCTGTATGATTACAGAAAGAACTAAAAGAGAAAGGGCGTATTCTACCAGCAGTATGGTCATAGGTATATGGGCCCATATTGATTAAAATGTGAGTTCACTAGTCCATCAACAAAAAAAGTGCAAATTCTCCAGTGACAATGAGGACCAGGCTGCATTGCTTAGGCAGAAAGAGTGCCAGTCAGGAATCTCTTATATGAAAGAATGCCTTAATGACATCAAGATGAAGTGTGCTACCCCTGACAGCCCTGCCACCCTGGAACCACAGAAAATGGTGACTATGCAGAAATCCAGTCCTGGATCTAAAGTTAATGATCTAGATCTTTTTCTTGCCCCTTGCCCATTTCTGAGTCTTGCTAACAAAATATCTCCTGCCTAGGTACAGCTGGCATGTGTGATTACTGTATACTCATTTATCTATTTTAACTGTTTTATATAGTTAAAGTGTTACTATTATTTATTTCAGGTACTTATATAGCGCTTTACATATATAGTGCTTTACATATATATATTGTACATTCACATCAGTCACTAACCCTCAAGGGGCATACAATCTAAGGTCCCTAACTCACATTCATACATACACATACTAGGGCCAATTTAGACAGGAGCCAATTAACCTACCAGCATATCTTTGGAGTGTGGGAGGAAACCAGAGTACCCAGAGGAAACCCATGCAGGCACAGGGAGAGCATGTAAACTCCAGGCAGGTGGTGCCATAGTTGGGATTTGAACCAAAGACCCTAGTTCTGCCAGGCAAAAGTGCTAACCATTTAGCCACTGTGCCACCCACTAAACCCACAACAGTAATATCAGTCTGCAGTAAAGCTTGCTTGTTATACTCACTGTGGAACCTAAGGGGTTAATCCTCTGCATTGTGTAAAAAGGATGTTTGATCCTGTCTTCTTTGATCTTCCCCTTTTTTTTACTGTCCCCAATCCATCTGCTGATAAAACAGAGCCTTGGGGCAAGCTGTACATGTTCAGTTTGGTGTGTATTGCTAGAGAGTTTTTTTTTCTTGGAAGGGTACATGTGACGAGCACAGGGCCAATCTGCACTATCCAGACAGAGGGTCAGGGGTCCTGCAGCCTCATAGAGCAATGAAAACTCCTCCTACAAGCTTTAACCAGTGCTCAGCTGGACACTGATTAAGTCACAAGACTGCTATATACTGCTGATAAGAAAAGTTATTCAGCAGCAGGGGAGGACTGACAACTCATGGGGCCCCCGGGCAATAGGGGATCATGGGACCCCTGTGTCCTTGCCCAAACTCAAAAAAGCCTATGAAAAAGGTACCGGGGCATCTCATGGGGCCCCCTACTGACCCCCGGGCAATAGGGGATCATGGGGCCCCTGTGACCTTGCCCAAACTAAAAAAAGCCTATGAAAAAGATACCAGGGGCATCTCATGGGACCCCCTACTGACCTCGGGCCCTTGGGCAGTGCCCGAGTTTCCAAATGGTCAGTCCGCCCCTGTTCAGCAGTTTATATTTACTGAAATAATTGCATTTTCATGTTCTGTGTACTGTGGGAGATCAGATATAGTGAATGCAGGGTAATTTGTTTAGTAACATTTTAAGTGGAGCAATATGCATGAATAACATCTGGACTACAACAGATCCAGCTCTGATCTCTTTGATAAACTATGGACGGGTAGATTTTTAAATACCCATCTGTTTAGTGATATACCAAAAAAGATGTCAAATAAACAAGTTGTAAATATTTTCTTTCATATTCAATCTGTAATTACAGTAATTCGGGCCTATTCATGCTATGCATTGTGGTCAGTGAATATAGTGAATGCAGGGTCCTGGGTTTAGTAACACTTTAAAGGAAGTCTGTAGTAGGGAAGCATGATGGTTGCCATACACTAGATTTACAACTCAGATCAGGGGTTCTGACATCACTCTGACTTTTCTGATCTGCATACTTATTGCATTTCATTGTTTTTCAAGTGTTGAATCCAGAGAAAGCCAGGCAACTAGCATGTTCAGAAGAAGTTTAGCAATGGCATCCGGTTCTTAGGGCTCATGTACATGGAGTGTTTGGAAAACTCTTCTGAGAGATGGAAACTGACTGTTGGAAAACGTAGGTTAAAAAATGTCAGTTTAGCCGCGTTTGCGTTTAGAAGCGTTTTTAAAAGATAACCTCAGGAGACCTTCCCAAATGCCCAGAATGCACTGAAAAACAGTACAAAATTAACTGTTTCAGACATTTTGAGAGAAATAGAGAGAGCAGAAGCAGAGAGAGCAGTATGTGTTGAGATTACCTGTCTTTTCTGGTTGTATTCACTATTCCATCATGAGCATAATGCAGCACGTTCTACCATTTTTTCCTTCACGCAAAACCTGGAACTGACTGTGCTGGTGTACTAGGTCCATTTGAATACATGGAAAACACTTTGCATGCATTTCTGATGATGAAAAAAGGCTCTGGACAACATCTGGACATGGAACAGTTAAAAAACGCTTCTAAACGCAAACACTTATAAATGCGGTTAACCGTGTTTACAAGTGTTTGCATTTGAAACGCTGATAAAATCTACACCTGAATGCAAGTGTGGTGCTTTAAAAAAAAATGACTGTAAACTCAACTGCCTGTAAACGACTATGAACGACTATGTGTACATGGACACATAGGAAAACATTAGGGAGAGTTCAGGGGCTGCTGCAAAAAAACGCTGAACAGCTCCTGAACGTCAGTTTATCAGCTGCAGTGTACATGAGCCCTTAGTACAGGCTTCCTTTAATTGTAATAACTTGTGAGAAAACATGATAAAAGCTTAGTCTAAAGGAAGTAAGAACCCCTTTACTGAGTCTCTGCTGGGATACAACATCTGGCATGCAGGTTTTGAGCTTTACTACTGACCAGAACCACTGTTGGATTGTACCCCTAATCCCAGTGTGCCTGTGGCAAACTAAACTTTGCTTTTTCAGCTAAGTTGGTATTGCCATGCCCTTAATGAATTATCCTTTTATTTAGGTACAAGATACAGAAATGCTATGACATTTGTAAATTGTAGAGGTTTAATCCCCACGTCAGCCAGTTGTGAATGGAAATCTACAACTACGACACATGATGCGTGAGGACGTCAGTTTCTCTGTGTAGTACAGCTCCTTAGAGAAATTTCTGTCCAGATGAAACCTTTTGCATTTCCGTGTCCTCATTGGCCATCTTAAAGAGAACTAAAGTTTACTTTATTTCTCCTGATCATGTTTATTTAGGAAGATCGAGTACATTATTTGCCTTCGAGATTAAGTCATTCTGCTGGAAACGGTCAGTTCCTCACTACTGAAACACTACCCCATTATTTACAAAGAGATTGTTTATTTTCGTGGAACTGCACTAGCTATTTGTTTGGCAAATTTTTTTCTAGCAAGGGGAAATACACAGTACTTTTTCCATTATACACTAGTGCCTTTCTTGCCAAATATGGGACATCCAACACAGTTGAAAGCAGAGAGACTCAGATTTCTTGGTCTCATTAAGAATGCATCAGGCAGAAACTGGATTTCCTATTTTGGTATTTATGTAGGAGAACAGAGAGGAGCACGTTTGTAGGAGAATAAACAATGGTTGACTGAAGATCTTCATAGAACTCTGTAACCAATATGGTTTCTATGTAAAGGTATAATAGTCACTTGCTTTACCGGCATTTTGGTGGCTTTAGTGTCATTTTTAACATACATTCTGAAGTTCGTATGAAGGTTTTCAGTTTTGGAGGGGAGGCGGATCTGGATAAAGACAGGATCTCAGTGAAAACACTGTAACCAACTCAGAACCAGTGAGATATTTATAGACATGTTGCACGTGTTTTGAATTAAAATGAATTCATTTTCCTTGTAATCACATTTCTGATCTCCCTGTCCGCATTCCACAAATCCCACAGCAAGGGGATTTTAGCCTGACTTTCCCAGGTTAAAACTTTTGAGAAAAAAATAGTTTATGCAGAAAGTGACAGAAAAAGAAGCATCTCAGAGCTTTTGGATCCTTCAAAAGTATTTACATAGGGTTAAATGTATTTCTAAAAAACAGGATTTGTTTCTGTGGCTATGCTTTACGCTTTTACCAACAGAGCTAATATTAAACTAGATTTTCTGTTCCACAATAATTATAATACGGCAGTCATAATGTAGCGGACAGTTAGGGCTCATGTACACTGCAGCTGATAAACTCACATTTAGGAACTGTTCCAGCTGCCCCTGAACTCTCCCTAATGTTTTCCTATATGTCCATGTACACATCTTCGTTTACAGGCATTTGAGTTTACAGTCAAGAAAACTTGCGTTCAGCAGTCGATTTTATCAGCGTTTCAAACGTAGAACACTTGTAAACATGGCTAAACGCGGCAAATCGCGTTTAAAAGCGTTTGCGTCTGAAATTTTTTTTAACTCTTCCAGTTCTCTATGTGTCCAGAGCCTTTTAGCATGAAAAAATGCATGCAAAGTGTTTTCAAGGTACTCAGATGGACAAAACACTGAACACAGGATGTTCCTACCAAGCTTGTTACACATTGTAATGGCCAATTCACATCTCAGACCTCTCCCACCCTTGGAAACAAAAGATATGTTAATGACCATTCACACCTCAAATTCCTCATGAAGACCCCCTGCCAGGTGGCCTTAATGACTCACTCCAGACCCCTTTCCCATCCTTGGAAACAAAAGAAATGTTAATGAGCAACTCACACCTACTGCTGTTTCTGCTTCTAGTCTCTCTATTTCTTGGAAATAGTCTGAAATAGTTAATAATTTACCACTTTTCAGTGCATTCTGGGCATTTGGGAGCTTATCGTGTGCGTATCTTTAAAAAACGCTTCTAAACGCGAACGCACATAAACGCGTTATGCAAACACGGCTAAACAGACGTTTTTTAACCTACGTTTTCCAGCAGTCAGTTTCCATCATTCAGAAGTCTCCCATGTACATGGGGCCTTACAACAACCTCCAAATGTGGAAAGAACAAGCCAATGTCACCAGGGGTATCTTACCTCGAACATACAATGGCTTTTTGTTTGACAAAAATAAAAGATTAAAATGGAACTTTACCCAAAAGAGAAAGTTCCGTTTTTTTTGCCTCCTTCCCCTCCTCTTTAACTTTTGGCACTTTTTTTGGGGGGGGGGGCGGATACCTGGTTTTGCCTCTTCCATCCAGATCGCCTAGGCCATGGGTGCAAACTGGTGGCCCTCCAGCTGTTGCGAAACTCCCATCATGCCTCTGCCTTTGGGAGTCATGCTTGTAACTGTCGATCTTGCAATGCCTCATGGGACTTGTAGTTTGGCAACCGCTGGAGGGCCACCAGTTTGACACCCTTGGCCTAGGCAATCTAAGCAAAAATCCACCCCCCCCCCTTTGCCTGCAGCATCCCGAGACATGTCACAGGTCCCAGAAGGCTATGGGACTATTCACAAAGTGCAGCGCAGCACATGCATGCGCGCGCAATGGGAAGCCGACTGTGAAGACACGAGGAGTCACAGCCAGCTTCCCAGACTAACCATGCCGGCGTCAGGGCCCCAAAGACCGTTGGAGAGCAGGCACTTGTGAGGATGGCTCTGGATCCTTGGACAAGTAAGTATCCTTTTATTAAAAGTCAGCAGCTTCAGTATTTGTAACTGAATTTTAATTTTTTCTTTTTAGGGTGAAGATCATTTTTAAGGCTACATTCACAGTAGCCTGCATGGTAAAACACAGCATTTTACTATGCAGCATCAGCACATTTCAGCACATAGTACTGCTTGTTTTTCTTGATTTTTTTTCAACTTTATGTAAAGTGTGACGTAGTTCAACTTTATTTAAAGTGTCATTGCATTGCTCTGTTGTGCGTTGACATGCAAAGTTATCTAGTGCATTGTGGAAAAATGCAAACATTAGCCATGCATTGTACTTGGCGATGTATTACTACGACTGTCATTTAGAGCATAGGCTTTGGGGGATGCTCACACAGTGTTGAGGAAGCCTGCTGAGGATTCAGGTCATTATTGCACCCTATTCCTCTACCCCTAGACTGTTTTTCTGCAATTCCCAGCATTTGACTTAAAAGCATAAGACTCAATTTTGTTTGGTTTAGGTAGACTGTCTCACTGGGGAAGATTTTCCCTCACTTCCTATTCTGAAGACATGACAATTAGTCCACCTTGTGCAATCAGAGAAACCTTTGCATTCATTTATTAAAAGAAAAGCATTCTCTGAATGGCACCTGTGCCGAGCAGCCGACCTCCTGTGTTCAGAATGCATCGAGCTGGCCATTCAGTATAAGACATTGAAGCAAGTGGAGGTCACTGGAGTAGGACTGTTTACTACCAGCTTCCAGTGGCATTGGGCAGGTATGGTATATACATAGTTACATTGGTCCAAACTGGACCAATGTAGCTATGTAGAAAATATCCATACCTGGAATTCTTTTTTAATAAATACAATAGTACATCTGGAATGTTGGTATGAAAATAACCCCAAAGTGAAGTAGGTAGTGAAAAATATATAATAACTGAACTAATACAGTCCATCTCCACAGCGTGATCCTTTCATCTCAAAAGACTTAATAATGGCATGCAATGCCAAGCTGTGGTTTCTAAAGTGAGCAAAATCCTCTCTTGTATTAAAAGAGGTATAGACTCCAGAGAGAGAGAGATATCATATTACTCCTGTACAAATCATTAGTAAGACCTCATCTGGAATATGCAGTTCAATTTTGTGCACCAATTCACAAAAAGAACATTGGGGAACTGGAGAAAGTACAGAGAAGGGCAACCAAACTGATAAGAGGCATGGAGGAGATCAGCTATGAGGAAAGATTAGAGGAACTGAATGTATTCTCTCTTGAGAAGAGGAGATTAAAGGGGATATGATCAACATGTATAAATACATCAGTGGTTCATGTGAACTTGGTGTAGAGTTATTCACCCTGAGGTCATCACAGAGGACAAGGGGGCACTCTTTATGTCTGGAGGAAAAGAAATTTAATCTCCAAACACGGAAAGGTTTCTTCACAGTGAGAGCTGTGAAAATGTGGAATAGACTCCCTCAAGAGTTGGTTCTGGCCAGCTCAGCGGATTGCTTTAAAAAAGGCCTGGATTCTTTCTTAGATACACAGAATATAACTGGATACTTACATTTATAGGTAAAGTTGATCCAGGGAATATCCGATTGCCTCTCGGGGGATCAGGAAGGAATTGTTTCCCCTGCAGGAGCAAATTGGACCATGCTTTGCTGAGATTTTTTTGCCTTCCTCTTGATCAATTGTGGGTATAGGAATATAACTTTTTTTTTTTTTTTTAATGGTTGAACTGGATGGACTTTTGTCTTTTTTCAGCCAGACTAACTATGTAGCTAACTATGTAACTATGTGACTAATGCTGTAAAAATCTTCCTTTTTTCATATATAGTGCACCTCCACCAACACTGACACCAGTTGTGCTCTCACCAGAAATGCCCGTAGCGAATAGGGAAGAATGGAAATAGCGCAGGGCATACATGACTAGGCCCAGAGTGGTTGGGAACGGAAAGGGTTAAAAATTTAGCTCCAAGGGGTGGGGAATGGGATTGGGAATAATTGGATTGGCAGACGTGGAGTGTAGGAGGTGTCTGTGGCACCGTAGGGTGGGGGTTGCTGCGGAAGGGGCGTCATTGCAGCTGGATGAGTGCAAGGACCTGAGCTTCCCTCCCGCCCTCCCTGTTAGGTTAGGTATCGGGTCTTGTCCGGGGGCAGGTGCGCGGGTAACTCGAGCACAAATGCAAAATAACAAAAATAATTCAAAAAAAAAAAAACCCTGGTTGGTGGGGTGGGTTTTATGTTGGTTCGTGGGCGGTTGTTGGTCTTTGGAGGCGGTTCTCATCTTGGAAGGAAAACAATGGTGTGGGACCCCATCCGTGGTATGGGGGGCCCGGTGGATATTCCCAGTTAACCAAGGTTTAGCTGGAAGGTGGTGGTGCTGCACTGCGGACGGTATGGTTGTCTCCGAGCTGGTTGGTTGCGGCTGGAGGCCTAGTGTATAGGGTTGTCCGCAGGTGCATTTTGGATCGTTTGTGGGTGCCTTTGAAGACCAACAACAATTCTTTGGTTTCGTTAAGGAACGGTTGATGTATGTAAATTGTGAAGTTGTTAATAAAAGGCCATGTTGGCCATTTACTCCAAAAATGGTGTCATGTTTTTGTAACGTTTATTTGGTTAAGGGGGGGGGGGGGTTTGGGGTGGTATGGATAGGCAATGGTGGAAGTAGGAGTGGACAAGCCTATCTATGGTGCAGTAGTCATGAAATTTTTGACCTCACAACTAAGTTTGGTCAAAAATGCTTTGCATCCTTTATGTGAACATATAGCGATGGTATAACTTCAACAAAGATTCTCCTTCACTGTTGATTCAGCTCCTTCCTTCTCCTCTGCTCAGCACATATAAAAAATACATAGGCAAATCAATAGTGCTTTATAGTTTAAAAACTGTCATTTTATTAAAATACACAATAGCCACTCATATGATACAGGTGCTCCATTGTACCCAATATTGCACGTATAAGAAAATATATAAAACGTAGCTGACACCCTCTGGTAGTGCAAGTTAGGTTGTGACAGTTGTGACACTCGGCTCGGAACTACTCATGAACAGTTCCGGTCCGAAGTCGGGCAAGACCATCCAAGTGTCTTTGGGCAGCAGCAGCGGCAGGGCGGGTCTGGCGGAGACGGTGCCTGAGTGTGTCATGTGATGTCATGGTGCAAAGTAACTGAGCGGGGCGATTGGAGCCTTGTGTCTGGGTCTGCGGGACAGGAGCAAGGCAAGCCGGGAGTGGGACTGTCAGGGCTGTTTGGACTGGAGTGAACTGAAGGGACCACCTGGTGTGGAGTGAGACTGTCACTCTGACTCAAGAGCGGACATGTCATGTTGGTGAGGTGTCATCATCATCTGTGCTGCCGCACACTGTTGTCATTGTCACTGTGAGAGTAAATTTCATGTGTGTGTGTCTGCCCATTCTAATTTCTTGCCTTCCTCCTGAGTCCTGTCCCTGTGCTACTTACTAACTATATTAACCACTTCAATACCAGGCACTTTTACCCCCTTCCTGCCCAGGCTAATTATCAGCTTTCAGTGTTGTCGCACTTTGAATGACAATTGCGCAGTCATGCAACACTGTACCCATAAAAAAATTATAATTTTTTTCACACAAATAGAGCTTTCTTTTGGTGGTATTTAATCACCACTGGGTTTTTCATTTTTTTCTAAATAAACAAAAAAAAACCTGAAACTTTTGAAAAAAAACTCCTCTTTCTTTGTTTTTGTTATGTAATTTTGCAAATAAATAAAATTTCTTCATAAATTGAGGTCAAAATGTATTCTACTATATTTCTTTGGTGAAAATACCCCAAATTAGTGTATATTATTTAGTCTGTAGGAAAGTTATAGAGTCCACAAACCATGGTATACAGTATATATCTGACAACCGATCAATCAATGTACTGACGGCCAATCTCATTTCTTGAGCCCCGAAAACACCAGCATAGTACAAATACTCCCCAAATTACCCATTTTTGGAAAATAGACAGTCCAAGGTATTTAGTAAGAGGCATGGTGAGTTTTTTGGAGGTTGTAATTTTTTGTTACAATTTTTTGGAAAATGTTGAAATTAAAAAAAGAAAATCACTATATTTTTTTATTTTTACATATTGTCACCAGTCCAGTACAGCATGATTATATAACTGGTGTGACGGTGGTCAGGGACACTGACTGGTGACAGTATGTTAAAAAAAATAAAAATAATTTAATTTTTATTTTTATTCAAATTTGTCTATTTTTTTATAAAATGTTTTTCTTTTTTTTTACTATTTTTTTCAACACAATGTGACCAAAGCAATACAATGTATCAATAGTAACATTGAGCTACTCTGGGCAAGTGATCAGGATTTTTTTTTATGATTGCTAATACTAATTTCATTGATATTTGCAATCATTGTTACTGAATGAAACTGATTCATTCAGTCTTTTGTTGTGATTAGCTTTGATTGGGCAAAGCTCATCTCATGATACAGATGGGCTGTGATTGGCCCTGTCTGTACCAAGTGACTGCTTTGATCAATCACAGCTAACAACACAATTGTATACAATGAATGGCATGACAGGAAGCCATCCATTGATTACAATTGACATGTGATCTGCTGTAATTGGTCACAGTGGTCACATGACAATGGCAACGGGTCGGTGTAGTGATATGTCATCGGCTGTGTCCCATGGATGACAGCACCGCTGCGCAGCCTCGTGGCTGCGTTAACGGCTGCTTTTGAAAGGACATCATATGACAGCCAGCCACAACGGTGAGTGTCCCGCCTGGCCATTAATCTGCTATAGGCCAGGCGGGAAGGTGTTAAAAATAAAATAAGAAATATGTTTTTGTCTTAATATCTACCTTAAATCACATTTCTAATTGCATATTGTAATTGTTTGTAGCCTAAGTACTGAAATTTGCACCTAAAAACTACAATTTTTTTACTTTTGGAGATGCCAGTAAATACTTGGCTGTTGTTAGTGAAAATCAATCCGGTAGGTTGGCAACACTGCTCAGTGTTCATAAAAATGGTATATTACCAGCACAGGCCTAGAAAGCCAGTTTTCAAATCGAATTGCTCATGTGCACAATATGTGTATAAAGGATTGTTCAGAAGTCTTATTATTGATCTCTGAAGATTCAGATTCCTGCATGTAGAGCTAATTTTAGATGCAGCAGTCTTAAAAAAAAAGTCAATATAAATGCAGAAATTGCACATAAATGATTTGTTACTTTTACTTTATAATACATTATGTATAGGATGAACATCATCTTTGGCTTCTGCTATTTATTAGTTTTGTAGGTCAACATTTTTTTCCTCTGCATTTATCTGTTTTAAATCCAAGCTCTTTTCTCATGGAGTCTTCCACAGAGCTGTTCTCCGTGAACGTAATATGAGCAGAACCAGTGTGATTTGTGACAGAGACCGTGGAGAATTTTATTTCTTTTTACTTTCAGTGTTGTTTACCTTTTGTGAGATCATAGGCTTAAAAGCAGAAAATCTGTATTTATAAAAAAAAAAACATTTTCAGAAGTCTTAAAATAGCCTGTCCTAAGAAATCACATTTTTAAAGGAAACAAGTGCAAATGTCGGTCAATACTTATGAAAATATTAGTTGTCTGACTGTTATGTTGACCCCATTGAGTCACTGGCACATAAAAAACAAGCAGATGAGGAAAGTCACACAAAAGACTAAAGACCTTGTATAGAGAAGCAAAAGAGTCAGCATGATAGCCAGGCAAGCAGCATTTTCAGATGGGAGGTCATTCATAATAGCCTCTTTGTTGCTTTCATGACAGGGTTCCTTTAAATCTCAGTCAGATTCAGGGGCGGACTGACAACTCATGGGGCCCCTGGGCAATAGGGGATCATGGAGCCCCTTTATCCTTGCCAACACCCAAAAAAGCCTATGAAAAAGCCATTGAATGGTACCAGGGGCATCTCATGGGGCCCCCTACTGGCCCCGGGCCCTCGGGCAGTGCCTGAGCATTCGAATGGTCAGTCTGCCCCTGGTCAGATTATACTAGTATAGCAGCCAGGAGGAGAAATGAGCAAGTTTGCATGATGATGATGTCAGTATATGAAAATGTATATTGATCATACCGTTATACCCAAGGCCCCATTATTTTACTACACTGTCTCACATTTGCATTGACAGGATTGTAGATGATGAGAGGAGTTGTGTGCTTAGATAGAAGAAGTGCCTAGTCACTGTGCCAGCCTGGGCCACTTCTCACCCTACACCATTGCCTTACTATTATTATTTAAAAGTGGTCAAAAAAGTGGAAATTGCAGTTCAATTTTTCTAAATGTTAAATAATGAGCCTAGGAAAAAAGAATCCCTTGAGAGAGTATAACATTGGGGGTACATTGTTGGCCAGCACTTCAGAGGAAAAGGACTTGAGGGTACTGATTTCAGATGGTTGCAAAATGAGCAAACAGTGTGGTCAGGCAGTGGGGAAAGCGAATAGAATTCTAGGATTTAGGACCAGCAGGAGGAAGGGGTCCTGAGTCCCCTATATAGATCTTTCGTTAGACCTCATTTAGAATACTGTGTCCAGTTCTGGAGACCTCACTTACAAAAATATATTCACAAGATAGAACGAGTGCAGAGACGGGTAGCAAATATGTTGAAAGGTCTGGGGAATAAAACATATCAAGAGTGACTTCAGGAACTTAACGTACAATCCGGAGGAAAGAAGATAAAGGGGAGACATGATTGAAACCTTTAAATACATCAAGGGGGTGAAACCAAAATCAGGAACATGGGGACCTGACCTTAACCGATTTCCAACCACCCTATAGCAGAAATACTGCTACAGGGCGGCACGGGTGCGCTAAATCACGTATATATACATGATTTTGCATTTCCAGGTAGGGCCATTCGCGGCCGCGGCTGTCAATTACCGGATCCCAGATGGTGATTACTCACCGGCGCTCAGTGATTTATGAGGATCTCCGATGGGGAGGAGAACTGTTTTGTTTACTAACAGTTCTCCTCCCTGTCAGCTCGGGCACACTGCTTTGGATGGCTGAGCACAGCACAGACATCAAAAGCAGTGTGATTACAGTGAAGCAAACTGACACAGCCCCCTAGTAAAACACTCCCAGCACACAGTTAACCCTTTGATCGTCCCTCATGTTAACCCCTTCCTGCCAATTGCCATTAGTACAGTGTCAGTGCTTTTTTTTAGCACTGATCACTGTATTGGTGTCACTGGGGATGTCAGTGACACCAAGTCAGTTCCCTTCAGTGTCAGAATGCCTGCTGCAGTCCCGCTATAAGTCACTGATCACCACCATTACCAGTAAAAGAAAAAAACATTCCAGTATATATACCACCATTTGTAAACGCTATAACTTTCATGTAAACCAAATAATTAATTTTTTTTAGCAAAGACATGTAGCAGAATACATTTTGGCCTAAATTTATGTCAAAATTAGATTTTTTAAATTTTTTTACTGGACATGTTTAATAGAAAAAAGTCAAAAATATTGTTTGTTTTTCAAAATTGTTGGTTCTTTTTTCTTTTATAGCGCAAAAAATAAAAAACGCACAGGCGATCAAATACCACAGAAACAAAAGCTCAATTTGTGGGGAAAAAAGGACGTAAGTTTAATTTGGGTGCAGCGTTGCATGACAGCGCAATTGTCAGTTAAAATAACGCAGCGCCGTAACGCAGACAATGGCCTTGTCAAAAAGGGAGGTAAATCCTCTGGAGGGCAAGTGGTTAATCTAACTGGAGGAAGGTTCAAAACTAATCTCAGAAAGTCTATTTTATTGAAAGAGTAGTTTATGCTTGGAATAAACTTCCAGCAGAGGTAGTGAGCCAGTGAACAGTAAATAGCTTCAAATATGCATGGGACAAACATAGATCTATACTCAGGCAAGTTATCAAAAAAAAAAACCAAGACAAAAACAAAGCAAAACCACCCCACCCCCCCCCTCCAGAGTGCAGAGTAAATGTTTATGGGAGTGGTTTCATGATTATCAGTCAGCTGTTGCACCTGCAGGTCCCTAATGAGGAATGTGGCTGGGTCTGCATCCTTTTAGATGTGTTTTCCCTTTGGGAGTATCTCACCAAAAATTAAATTTTTGTTGCAGGGGATGCCAAAAATTTGATTTGTATCTTAGTGCAGACTTCAGCGAAAATCAGTAAGCCAATCATACAAGCAGGAAATTACATTTCCTGGGGGAATACTGTACACCAGCGGTCTCCAAACTGCAGCCCAGGGGCTGGATATGGCCCTTTGCCCGTCTTTATCTGGCCCTTGGGGTATTACTCCACCAATGATGGAGCACCAATTGCCCTACTAACAGCATCAATGGGGCAGTATTCTTCTCACTGATATCAACAATGGGGAGCTTTTCCTCCCATTAAAAACAATGATGGCACTGATGCCGGGGCATTCTCTACTCCCACTGGCCACAGTCCGGCCCCCCTAAAGCCTGAAGCACTGTAAACTGGCCCTTTGCTTAGAGAGTTTGGAGACCCCTGCTGTACACCATTTGTGTACAGAACACTTCCAGGTAGCCATATTGCACTGCATTTACAGAAAATTACAGCACTGTGGAATGAAAAGGAAAGGTAATTTTTATTAACAGTCAATTACAATATGACTTCTGTCACAGTTGTATACGCTATGTTTAATATATATATATTTTTTTATTTGCTCATTTTTTTCCTACGAAAGTGGAATTACCCTTTAAGGCTTACTTGCCCCACCACTTGCACCACTATTCTGTATTATTTTGATGAGCAGTGATAGCTGAAGAGTCTTCGGCATCTGACACACTTGTGGGCATGTTGGGTGCCTAGTTGCCCCCTCATGGTTCCATGTGTTGCCCCCAGCATCATGTAAGGACACAATAGTTACATTGGGGCTGGCGGATGGAACCGTGGAGCCTAGCTGGGTACCAGGCACATGAGTCACTTTATAACAATTATCTCCCCATCATTTTTATCTGACTCCACAATTGAACTCGATGTGTCCTGTAGGCTTTACCTCCTCTTATCTTCCTAACACAGGTGTCATTAATCAAAAGTTCACCTCAACTGTGGGCCACCAAACCGTTTATCATGTAGAATATACAATGTAATATCTATGAATTGAACAAGCAATGATATAAATAACAAAAATATACTTTTAAATCAAATATAAAATATAAAAATTTGCTAAAAGCTTTTGTAAAAAAATATACTTTTAGCTCCAAATTATATCCATATCATATTTGGCTGTCACTGGCCAAAAAGCAATACATGTGTGGATCTTAAAAGTGTACTTTCTGGTATCGCATTTTTTTTTGTTCTTACTTTATAGTGAAATAAAAAAACCCAGAGACATACAATGATATCCTTTTGTTTTTAATATTAATGTTGCATTGGGAATGATTAGGTTTTAAAAGTGTGGCTGGCTCATGCTCCATGCCTGCAAGTCATTCGGTAGAGGTCTGATGAAGATCTTATAAGGCTTTGTAGCATAGCACACGCTTCTCTAGACTGGGAACATCAGCATAATCCTTTGAGGTAGCCATTTTGGTCAGTGTATTATAAATATTCAATTACTTGCAGGTTTTTCCTTAATACAGAACACAAACATGTGAAAGTGCCACAAGCTTATCTTTTGAAAGTATAATAGGCTTATGGTGGCTCCAAATTCTATCCTCGAGCCATAAATAGAAGACATAAAGCATAAAAAAATTATTTTTAGTTCTACTCATTGATCTATTTAAATCTTTGTAGATGCAGTTTATAGCCCAGAATGACGCAGATTCACTGGTTTGTTTTCCTGAAATAAGGAATGTGTCGTGATCATATATCAGAGTGCATGGTGACGGCATGGTTTATAATCAACTCCACTCGATTGCCAGTGTTGCTGTTTTTAGAAGAAAAATGTTTCCTAGCATAACTGTGGTTTCAGTGAGGATTTGAAGGCTAATATGTCAGAAGCTTTGTACTTGACCATGACTTTGAAACAGTCAGTGATCTTAGTGAAGTTGTATGTGCCCCCATATCCTGTACACTTAGGCTTGGTCCACTCTAATGCAATGTGATTTTGGCACGATTTTTAGTGCGATTATTTAGTGTGACTTTGATGTGACATGGTTGCGTTTTTGCATGAGGCCAAGTCACACCAAAGTTAAGTTACACCAAAGTAGCACAGGAAACTTTTTCAAAATTTCACAATGCTAACCTTGGATTGAGCACTCTTTCCCCTCATTACATCCAGCTGGCATTGGCCGCCTATGATTGATGCGCAAGGTGGTTCCGAGCCCATGTAACCTCCCTCATCCCCTTTCTGCCCCTCTGCTTTTGCCTTTTCTTCTCTTTACTTCCTTTTTCTTACTCTTGGGGTCGCTAACCCCATGTTCTTTTTTTATTTGTATTGAGTTGCACCACAATTTTTTATATTGTTCTAGTTTTAACTGGCACTATACTGTGTTTCCAATTATGGGATGCTTCATCCTTAGCCTCTGTGTGGGCAAAATTGGTGCAAATTTTTTCTGCCTTCAAAAAGGCAATAAAAATTATTGAACCAAAATCTCACGGTGTTGAGTCACATTGTTGTGAATGGGCACCGTTGATAATAATGTGATTTCCCTTGTCATATGATTCTGCGTGACTCAGAAATGGCATTAGTGTCAAGGCAAACATAAAAATAAATATATGCAGTTCATCTCTGCAATACGTACACATATCCCCATGTTTTATCCCTTTATACAAAACAGTGGACAGGCATCACGTATCAAAAAAAGGGAAGATAATACCCAGTTCAACTTGCCAACCAGCTAGCCAACAACCAAATTAAGCTGTCTAACAATGTGTGTTTAAAAACAGGGGTTTAGTTAGCACACATTTGCAAATACATACCTAAGCCACAGAGCCACAACACGGCACCCCGATATTCTGTGGTCCTAACTCTACAAATTTTGAGAGCCCTCATAGTAGAGGCAATGCATTTAATGGATAGACCAAGGGCAGGTGAACCTGAGGGAGCCCACCCCTCCTTAAAGGCACGGGAGCGCACTGGACACCCAGCATATAGCATAATGGCAACAAAAAATTTGTAGCGTAAGGACCACAGAATATTGGGGTGCCATAACGTGGCTCCGTGGCTTAAGAATGTATTTGCAATTGTGTGCTAACTAAACCCCTGTTTTTAAACGCACATTGTTAGACAGGTTGTTGGCTAGCTGGCTGGCAAGTTTAACTGGATATTTTCTTCTCTAATTACTCTGTAGTCCATCAGAAAAACTAAGAGAGCTCTTTGAGATAACATAGGAAGTGAGCACTAGACACAGAACAGCTCTCAAAATCTGAGTGGTTCAACAGTTTTTCTTTAGACATATCAGACACGTATAACAAAATGCTTCCAAAGGTGCATTAAACAAGAAGAGAACAAAGAGAGAAGCACAATAGGGTTTAGATACACTTCAAGGAACAATTTACCTTCCAACCTAGGTTTTTCTATCAGACACAGTACAATGATAGTGGTCCTATGGGTAAAGTAGAACTTCACCCTAAAGGAAATGTTTCACTTTCTGTCCTCCTGCCCCCTCCTCTACCAAATAAGGCACATTACAATTTTTTTGGGGGAGTGGGTACTTAGTTTTGCTAAGTACCCACTGCCCCCTCGCCTAGGCAACCTGAGCGGAAGTTCGGCTCGCCCACTCTTTGCTCTCAGACACATCACAGGGCCCAGAAGGCTGCGGGACCATTCACAAAGCGCAGCGCAGCTCATGCATAATGGGAATCCGGCTGTGAAGCTGAAAGGAGTCACAACCAAATTCCCTTGGTAAACATGCCGGCCCAAAGACCGAAGAAGAACCAGCCCAGGTGAGGACAACGCTGGATCCCTGGACAGGTAAGTGTCCTTTTATTTGTATCAGTATTTGTAGCTGTTGACTTTTAGCTTTTTCTTTCTAGAGTGAAAATCCTCTTTAAGATGAAATGAAAAACACAAATTTTTATACTTCTTATATTAGAGATTACCTCTACATGTACTATAATACACACATTCAATACACAAGAAGAGGTATGTAGAGTGCGATACCCAGAGAAGTGCTTTGGAAGATAGACTTTCAAGTGGCAGATCAGTGGGTATAGGATACAGAGATGTTTGTTAGTTATACGCTACACTCACCTACTGCTTTTCCTCCAATTTTTCTAAGGCCCTTTCAGCAGCTGATTTAATCACTTTCCGAGTATGCAGTTTCTTTATCTATTATTCCTTGTTTGTGTACCTGTTTAAGCTGGTGCCATGACCGCTGTTTCAGGGTGGCTCTTTTTTCTTGCACCATCCTATGGAGTCATTACTGCATTCAGGGACTGAGAGCTGTGTCTCCCTACACTGTGTGCATCAATAGCAACACATAGCTCAGTAACCTAGGATGGCAAGGCACTCCTCTGCTCCTCCCTACTCTTCCCCTTCCCTTCTCCAAGCAAATAGAGCTGAGATTGCACTGTCCACTTTTAACTTTTTCCTGTAATATCCAGAAGTTCAGGGAAGCAGCACTGAGACAGCAGGGCCAGAAGAACTGAAAGTTGTAAACTGTCAGTACTGGGATAAGAATTTTTACAAATTGTTTACTAGAGAATGTTTATTTGATTGCTTTCAATGTGTTGCGAGACATAGTGCCAAAGATCTTTTGGCCCTACTTCTCCTATGGATTACTGGAGTGCACTTAGTTCTGCACTCCTGTGACCCATTTCCAGCTGACAGCGGGCTAAAGCAAAGTGTCGGCTGATGTCACTCAGCTGGTCCAGGTGCTGGAAAGCTCCCAACTTTAATGTCTGGATCCACCCAAATTCCTGACTGGCCGCTGGCTTGGCCTCTCAACATGCCACTGAGAGCCTGAGCCAGTGGCTCCATCCCCTCCCAAGGCCAGCAGTCTAGTGAGCACTGGAGGGGCAGAGCAGAAAGATGGTGGCTGACAGTCACTGCTTTCTGCTCGCTGGAGACTGAGAACCGAGAAATCAGTGGTCTTTGATCGCTCAGTTGCATTCATCCAGATGCTGCATCCACTCAGATGAGTATGACTGGGAAAAAAAAAACAAAAAGCAAATGCAGTTCACCCTTGAGGTGCTGGAGCAACCGTACTGCAAAGGAGAATTTTCAATTTTAAAAGTTTTTCAGATTTTAAAAATACTCTTTTCTTCTTCATAAGAGACTTGACTTGCCACAATATACAGTATCATTTTAGTATAATCCTAAAGTGGTAGTAAACTCTCTTCATAAAAAATTTGCTGACAGGCAAGGTTTTTATAACAGAAGAGACCCTAAGCCAGGACCCGCACTAGAATCGGATCGCATGGGTATTCACACCCATGTGATCCAATTCTGCACATCACACTGCATTTTGTGAACTGATTTCAGGGTGTTGTTAACTTAACATACACACCAGCTGCGGTTCGCATGAACGGGGTACGATCGTGATGAAGTGTGGAATTTGCACAGAAACCTGTGTGAATTCCGCACCGCATCAGTGTGAACCCAGGCTACAGGTCTCTTCTGTCATAAATGCCCCCACCCCTGCCTGTCAGAATGTAATGCAATCTGAGCTGCGCATGCGCAGCTCAGCCTGCATTTACGGCCCGCTCTGTGAGCCTCTGTAGTATGACGGGTTGTGGTGATGTCACCACAGCCCAGCGAATCAAGCAGACAAAGATTTGGATTTTCAAAGTAGGACCAGGGTAACATGGAAATTCCCGGGACTCTTTGGGAGCCATGACATTCCAGCATTGGAGGTCTCCGTTTGTAGATAAGTGCAGTGCACACTAGTACCTTATGGCTTACACCTGCAGGGCAGGGTGGCCCATTATTTTAGTTTATGATAGAGACTTTAAGAAAAGCTATGCCATTTATGAGCAAAAAGGAGTTCTAGTCAAGTAAATGTTCTTAGGCCAAAATGAAATCACCAGTGTGTTGCAGGTAGGTGAAAGCATTTTTTCACTCTCCTCTGCCCCTCTGGTTACTCAGGCTGTACATTGTAACTTTGTAGCAGGTCACAAACTGAGAGGCTTTAGAAGGGGATTCATCAGTGTCAGACATGTGGAAACATATGCGATAACTGCACAGGCACAAGGACTGTGCCATCTCTGAGCCAGATAATCGGTTCCAGAGGTAGTTGCTGAACTTGGATAGTGGCTGAAGACTGAAGACGGCTCTGTCCTTATGAAAAGAAAGCTGAAGGTATTGTCAGTTACAAGTGGACTAACATGAAAAAATACATTTGATGATACACATGATGCTAGGTCCACTTTAACATGCTAGATGAAGAATGCTGATAATGCAGAAATACTATAATATATGTAGATCTGGAAACTCTTATTCATCTCCCTATAGAATTGTGTACCAACCCATTTCAAGGAACTGCCAATGGCCATAACTGTTCTCTGATGACAAAACTTGGCATTGGATATCTATTGGAAATTGCCACTGATGGCTCTATATTCCGTTGGGGAATTGTATCTTTTCATGATTGGAATCAAAGAAATAATAACTATCGTAATGTACTAGGGTAGGTTTTTGAAAATATTTATAGAAGAGAAGGTATGATGTCAGATTAATGGCTGGACTGTAATCGTCCTTTATATGTCACGGAGAGGTTTAAATGTCATATTAATGACCTTGTCCAGGATATGAAACACAAAGTCTCCTTTGCTTAAACTCTAGGGGAATTAGAGCTGTCAATCAGCATCATGCTTCACTAAGGGAAAAATACATGATGGTATTCATGGGAATGGCAGTTGACAAGGTCTGTAGCAACTACTGACTTTCCTCTATTAGTCAGGAACAATTGACATACTGGCCGGTGGTTAAGAGAGAACAGGTGCAATATCTCCGTTACTGGGTGACATCTGCACAATGAAAATGCCTTCTTTGTCTTGAACTCCAATATGACTCATAATTGGGCTTGAATGTCTACTTAAATCAATCAGCCGTTCCAACCTAGAACTTGGACTTTGCTGCTGGAGGACTGAATGCTTCACAGTAGATGACAAAGGGAAGCGCATTTGCCTGTAGTATGCAATCTGATATTGTGTGCTTGATGTCAGCCTGTGACAGTTCAGTATGGCAAATGCCACTTTGGGTGTCAAGGGTCATTCAAGAACATCATTTTTCATTAGCTTTAATATTTCATTTGTGCTCATCTATTTAGCCAGAGCAAATTTTATTTTCTTTGTTTATATTACAAAGTAAAGTAAATGTAATTTACCGGCTTGATTTCTCACAGTAGCCGCATGGCTGCTTCAGACGCCTTACAATAGTAATGGCGGTTAATGGAATAAAATCAGCTTCTATCCAATTAATTAGAAATTGCCCTGCGATCACTGTTTGCTAATGGAAAGCAGATAGATATTTATGTTCACAAATGTGCCTTGTCACCTCTGATTTTAAGCAATGCCATGCTTTCTTTTTGTTTCCCGGAGAACAGAGGACCTGTCTCTTGAAAAACAGGCACAGATAATGATAACAGATCTCGCCCATTGTACAAGCTATTTGTGCCATATGTTTTTTATTGGGGCTTAATTGTATTAGAGATCACAATATGTTTTGATAGCGTGTAATGGAGAATAATGTTTAACAATACGAGTCAATTAATTCGCTTGCATTAGATAATGCACATTGAGAGCCTTGCCTAACAGAGGACTAGTATTATGGGAGTTGTACCCAAAAAGGCAAGCAAAAGATCAAAAGGACTCACACCCAGGATTGCTTGTGTATTTAATGACTGGTGGGTTAAAAAAGAGAAAGCACAGATCCTCAGAATGAATGAAGCAGGGAGATCCTTGCACTGCAGGACCTTATGTACAATTTTCTCTCCAGCAAGGAAAGCAGGAACGAGTACAATAGTGACATCACCAAACCTCACTCCAAATCTCACAGCAGTGCCTTAGATAGCACTGCACATATAGTATACAGCTATGATGCTGTAGTCACATGCAATGCATTGCTGTTATTCAGGAAGAATTCAAGACAAAAGGTAAATCTTTTTAAGGGCACTGCTTAGGCACAATTTACATTTCTAGATGTTCTCTATAAAATTGAGAATTTTAGTTTTTTCACTTCAAGGGTTTGTTCACACCAGAATGCAGTACAGGAAATCCGTGTTCCATGAGTGTTTTCCACACAGTGTTTGAAACGCACCGGTTGTGCTATCTGTTGTGGGTGTCAATATATTCCAAACAACACTCCAAACGCAGATCCCATGGTATCGCATTAACATGCAATTTGTTGTAGTGCGTATTTGAAAAGTAGTTCATGCAATATTTTTTTGTGTAATCCAGTGTGATTTCAGCCCATTGAAATGAATGAGTTGCACAGGAATCATACAGAAATGCAGACCGCATGTGATTCAGGTGTGAACCGGCCCTAAAGGCATAATAAACCTTCCTACTTTCTCCTTGTGTTTTTCACCTATATACAATGTGCATTGATCATGAAGTTTCATGGTGTCATTTGTTGCCTTGTATACACAACGTATAGTAGAGTAAATCTTCACATTCTTTTGTCAGCAGTTTTGGTTTGT